>NW_025737699.1:0-6929 GCF_021292245.1 Micropterus dolomieu
TTACATTGTTTCTGTGGCTTCTGCTTTTGTGATCTTGATTCTTTTGTTCTGGCTCTGCATCTCTAGTTGATCCTGAGTCTTCATGCTCGCCTCCTTTCTGATCTTGGCTCTCAGCTACATGACAGCTGTGAGAGAGGAGCTGGTGGTCACTTTTCAGTTCTGCTTCACTGTGGTCTCTTTCCTCATAAGTAGGAGTCAACATAAAGGTATCAGTCTCCTGCTTCAGTACAAGCTGCTCTCCC
This sequence comes from Micropterus dolomieu, assembly GCF_021292245.1. NCBI lineage: Eukaryota > Metazoa > Chordata > Actinopteri > Centrarchiformes > Centrarchidae > Micropterus > Micropterus dolomieu. The sequence goes on from NW_025737699.1 coordinate 243, forward strand.
TCCTGACTGGTACAGAGTTCCTCCTGTTCCTCTTTAATCTGTGGAGGCTCTGGGTCCTCTTGGTCCAGACTGGAGTTCCTCTCCTGAATACAGAGCTGCTGGTCAGCCAGAACCTCCTCCTCCTTCCAGACATGTTGCTGTGGGAGCTCTGGAGGGACAGAGAACAGAAGGAACAGGTTACTACTGGGATGGGAAGTCAGAATCAGACGCTTTATTGCCAGGTATGTGTACACATATGAGGAATTTGACTCTGGATTGTACAATGCTCACAATTTGCTTACTTATACAATCATACAGTAATAAAATCACACAAGCTACAGCATAGAGAACACATATATACACACTATAAACAAAACAAAATAGATTGAGACAATACTGCAATGAGCAGAGTGCAAAGGATGCAGAAGTAAATTATTATTACCATTATTGTTACATTATGTACATGTTGTGGGTGGATGTGATATACAGGTGCACATACACATGCAAGCATGCATGTACACATGTACACAGTGTGATGGAGCACAGTGCAAAGGATACAGGAATAAATAAGTATTATGTGCAGGTGTTATATATATGCGGTAGGTGGATTTGGTATACAGTATCTACAATATATGACACTATGAACAGTATGAACAGCTCTGAAATAGAGAATGATGAATAAATGGTAAGTGTCAGCCAGTAAACAGGTCTCAGAGTTACTGGGTTATTGCACACGTTTCATTCACTGTTCATCAGAGTGATGGCTTGAGGGAAGAAACTGTTCCTGAGTCTGTTGGTTTTGGCATACAGTGCTCTGTAGCGCCTACCAGAGGGGAGAAGCTGGAACAGGTTGTGTCCGGGGTGAGATGGATTTGCAGTGATGTTTCCTGCACGTTTCCTGACTCTGGAAATGTATAAGTCCTGAATGGAGGGCAGGTTGGCACCAATGATCTTTCCTGCATTCCTGACTGTCCGTTGTAGTCTGCTCCTGTCCTTTTTGCTGGCAGATCCAAACCAGACAGTGATGGAGGTGCAGAGGACAGACTGGATGATGGCTGTGTAGACGTGGATCAGCAGCTCCTTAGGCAGGTTGAGCTTCCTGAGATGGCGCAGGAAGTTCATCCTCTGCTGGACCTTCTTGATTATGGTGTCCGTGTTGGGCTCCCACTTCATGTCCTGGGATATAGTGGAACCCAGAAACCTGAAGGATTCCACAGCAGACACAGGGCTGTTGAGTATGGTGATGGGGGGGGCAGAGTAGGGGAGGCTCCTCCTGAAGTCCACAATTATCTCCACAGTTTTGAGCGTGTTAAGCTCCAGGTTGTTCTGGCAGCACCAGAGAGCCAGCTGATTAAGTGGGGACTGCCACACTTTTCAAGGAAAAATGCCTAAAATAACATGAAAAATGAATCAGTAATAACTCCTCAAACACTTGGCCTAGATGCATAATTCTGGTCTCCTTTGAAAGTTCAGAAGCTAAGGAATATAAATCCACTGTAATTTAACATATTTATTTTACCATCACGGAATAAATGGAGTAGCTATAAAGGAAAATATATTTTTCATCCTTGCCTGCTAAAAAAGCCATATTTTTAATGCAATAAACCATCAAAACCATCGTAAGACAGATTGTAATGCAACTAAATATATTCTAATATGCCTGGAATGCAATTGTAGCTACAAATGTGATGACAATAAACTAAAATACAACAGTTATCAATAATTTAAAGAATATACCAGGCAAATGTCCATATTTTGACAATATTTACTGTTTAAATGTTGACTCTTATTGGGAGTTATCTTTAAAACACTATTTCTGTCCATACGACCACGTTCCAAATAACATAAAGGTTCCAAAACTTTGAAATATTGACAAAAATAGTGAATATTGATTAACATTCCTGTGATCAAAAGCACACCCATGTTTTAAAGGCGTGTAGCGTGAGAACGGAACATCCCACAGTGATGGGGCATCGATCGACCTTTCATTTGATACCCTGGATGTCTATGTAACTACTATGAGTTGGCTACCAAACCACAAAAAAGAGTGGGTGTAAAAAACCGGCACACTTCCTCTCTGCAGAAAAAAGGGAGAGAAGGCAGGCACACAACTCCCAGGCAATATGCAATATCCAAAATGGTGGCTGGAATTATTTTTGTCAACAACTGAGTTATTTTTGGACTCGAAACGGCGAAAACTGCAAAACTAAGTCAGTGGTGATTGTATATGCATATTCGCTCGTTTGTTGTTACTTTTATTCAGCTAATTAGTCTGTAATTTTGGTGATTTGAGTGATATGAGCTGTACAGCTGATCTCAGGGGGAGATTAGCTTTGGTTTGAGAGGACACGAGGATACACTGTGATTAGCCATAACTGGATGCTTATAACTGCAGCCATGTACAGTGATTACAAAGCCATTTATGTTGTGGTGTAGGCTTATTTAGATGCTTGATGGGTGTTTGGTGTGGATAAAAATGGTTTGTTTGAGCTTCTAGCCGAGCCGCCTAACTTCACAGAGGTGTGTAGCCTGAATAGGATAACAAAATACTTGGATCGTCCACAGATTTCCCATTTGCATTTTGTGCTAGGCCGACTCCTCACCGTCCCGGATGAGGCTGATGACCGTTGTGTGGAGTTTGACAGATGGGTCTCCTGGGGTGCAGTCGTTGGTGTAGATGGAGAAGAGCGGGGGGGAGAGCACGCACCCCTGGGGCGCGCCAGTGTTGATAGTCCGGGTGCTGGATGTGATATTCTCCAGCCTGACCTGCTGACTCCTGTCAGTCAGGAAGTCTGTGATCCACTGACAGGTGGAGGCTGGCACAGTGAGCTGGGTGGGTTTGGTGCTGAGGATGTCCAGGATGATGGTGTTGAACGCCGAGCTGAAGTCTATGAACAGGATCCTTGCATATGTCCCTGGAAAGTCGAGATGTTGCAGGATGTGATGCAGTCCTACGTTTACAGCATCATCCACTGACCTGTTAGCCCTGTAGGCAAACTGCAGGGGGTCCAGCAGGGGGCCTGTAATGTCCTTCAAGTGGACCAACACCAGTCTTTCAGACTTCATGACGACAGATGTCAGGAAAAGAAATGAGTACCAGTATATTTTTTATTTAAACACTTTGGATTTCATATAACCCAAATTCCTCGTATTTCTGTTACTAAAATAATCAAGCTTTACACACCTATCATGTATAACTTAATTTCGGGTTTCCAAACAATATCCAGCAGTTATCATAAAAAAGCTTGTTGACAAACTCTCTCAAACACTCATCTGAAGACACTGTTGCTTAATTACAAATGATATAATTAGCGGCGCTACAACTATACTAAAGTCTTCAAGTAAACTGAACTCACGTGGCTAAATCTGGCACTTGGTTTGTTTACTTTCCACTGGACATCACACTGTGAAGTTCCGACAGTGGAAGTGCGGGATGTCTATGAAGATTCTCAGTCATCCAGGTCATAGTTATCCAACGAAGGTTAAAATCAAGGGCAACTGGACTTGGTTGAAGATACTGGAAGACGTTTCGTCCCTCATCCAAAGGACTTCTTCAGTTCTGAAGAACACTTTCATTTGTCGTCTTTCTTTGTTACTTTGTACATAATCATTTTGCACAAAAAAACAAAAAATCAGTGGTGGAAGAAGTAGGTCCAATGCGATGATTTAGATTCATTCAAATTATTAGGTAAGTAAAAGCACAGAAGAAGGCTACTATTAGCAAAATATATTCAGAGTAAGGAATGTTTGATTAATCATTATGCAGAATGGCCCTAATGCCACATAATTATATAATATTTTATTAACTGATGTCATAACATGTGGAAAGCTGGTCAACATTCAGCTACGTTTTACCTATTTTACAACCTGTTTAAAAGTTATGTTAACAGTGCATCTCATTATATAAGCCTGCCATAAGTTTTTAGCTTTAAGATAAGATAACTGCATTAAGGGGAAATTTCGGTTGACATAGCAGCACAAAGGAATATAAAAGAACAGGAGCAGTATTGTAGAAACAGTAACATTCAATATAGATATATAAATATATATACACTAAAAACACACTATATGCGATCAATATACAATTAACATTTTACATAGTACGTACTACTTACACTACAGTCAATATTAATTATTTACAACCAGATAAATGTCTGATAAACAACAATCATAACAAGGTAAACAGAAATAAACTATACTACATGGAGCAGTAATAAGGATGAATGGATTTTGAATTTAAGAATGGCTTGGTGGCCTGACGTTAGTGTTTTAATATCCTACCACTGCAAAACATTTATTGTGAATTGGGTTCCATAAATTATGGTGCATACATTTTAATATTTCTATAGCATATATTGTCCAGAAGATCGTGCAAAGCTACGGCTTCTCACCAGTGTGGGCTCTTCTCATGTGGACTTTCAAGCTACAATTCTGTCTAAAAGATGTCCCGCATATTTTGCAAATATACGGCTTCTCACCTGTGTGGGTTCTCATATGCGTTTTCAATCCTGAAGTGTCAGTGAATCTTTTTCCACAGGTCTTGCAAAGGTACGGCTTCTCACCTGTGTGGCTTCTTCTCATGTGGACATTCAAGCTACATTTCAGTCTAAAAGATGTCCCGCATGTTTTGCAAATATAAGGCTTCTCCCCTGTGTGGACTGTCACATGTGTTTTCAATCCTGAAGTGTCACTGAATCTTTTCCCACAGATCTTGCAAAGGTACGGCTTCTCACCTGTGTGGGTTCTCAGATGGACTTTCAAGATACATTTCTTTCTAAAAGATGTCCCACATGTTTCACAAGTATACGGCTTCTCACCTGTGTGGATTGTCATATGCGTTTTCAAGCCTGAAGTGTCATTGAATCTTTTCCCGCAGGTCTTGCAAAGATACGGTTTCTCACCTGTGTGGGTTCTCATGTGGACTTTTAAGTGACAACTCTGGCTAAAAGATTTCCCACATGTTTTACAAACGTATGGCTTCTCACCTGTGTGAGCTATTCTCATGTGGATTTTCAAGCCAGTTCTCTGTCTAAAAGATCTCCCACATGTTTCGCAAGTATATGTCTTCTCACTTCTGTGGGATGTCATGTGTGTTTTCAATTTTGACATCTCACAGAAACATTTCCCACAGGTCTTGCAAAGGTACGGCTTCTCACCTGTGGGATATCGCATGTGGACTTTCAAGTGACTGCTAGTTCTGAATTCTTTCCCACATGTTATGCAAGAAAATGGTTTCTCACCTGTGTGGATTCTAATATGAGTCTTCAAATATGATGAGGTACTGAATCTTCTTCCACAGCTAGTGCAAGAATATGGCTTCTCACCTGTGTGAATTCTCAGGTGTCTCTGCAAATCTGACTTATCTCTAAAGTATTTACCACATGTGTCACATTTGAAGGAGTTTTTACCTGTGTGAGGATTATTGTGAACCTCTGACATGGTAGAGTTGTTTACATTGTTTCTGTGGCTTCTGCTTTTGTGATCTTGATTCTTTTGTTCTGGCTCTGCATCTCTAGTTGATCCTGAGTCTTCATGCTCGCCTCCTTTCTGATCTTGGCTCTCAGCTACATGACAGCTGTGAGAGAGGAGCTGGTGGTCACTTTTCAGTTCTGCTTCACTGTGGTCTCTTTCCTCATAAGTAGGAGTCAACATAAAGGTATCAGTCTCCTGCTTCAGTACAAGCTGCTCTCCCTCCTGACTGGTACAGAGTTCCTCCTGTTCCTCTTTAATCTGTGGAGGCTCTGGGTCCTCTTGGTCCAGACTGGAGTTCCTCTCCTGAATACAGAGCTGCTGGTCAGCCAGAACCTCCTCCTCCTTCCAGACATGTTGCTGTGGGAGCTCTGGAGGGACAGAGAACAGAAGGAACAGGCTACTACTGGGATGGGAAAGAACAAGATGCAGACACGCCAGGAAATGAGTTTAAACGTTATATATTTTTATTTTATATAATCTTTTTCTGTTGTGTTATTAAAATAATGAGGCTTTACACACCTATCCTGTGTAACTTTACTTCGGGTTTCCAAACGATATCCAGCAGTCTGCGCTGACGATCGATCTCTTCCTCGTACTCGACGATAGTTTTTATAAAAACTCGGAATATTTCTTCAGCAGCAGCAGTTAGTCGCTCGCTGACAAACTCTCTCAAACACTCAACTGAAGACATTGTTGCTTAATGACAAAGTAAATAATTAGAGGAGCTACGACTACAATAAAGACTTCCAGTGAATTCAAACACGACTAACGCTGTCGCTTGGTTAGTTTACTTCCGCTGGATGTCACATTGTTAAGCTCCGACGGTAAAGGTGCGAGAGCTTTTCGTTCCGCTCTCAAAATGTGTTTATTATCAGTAGCAAAGATGTACATCTACCTCGCTTCAGTTCACAATGAAATTTGGTACTTCTTTTTCAACTACTACACTAGTCTTTGTTTTTTACTTTGCAGATAATAATTTTGCACAAAAACAAATACGTAGTGGTGGAAGAAGTATTCAAATTGTTAAAGTAGAAATACCACAGTGTAATTCACAGCGCATTCAAAATGTTTACAAGTACAAAACTACTGTTGGCAAAATATATTTAATGCAAGCAATGTTAATTTAATCATTATTCGAATGGCCTCTGGCAGTGCAACATAATCATATAACAATTGATGTTAATTACTGATACATTTACAATACATTTGTACATAGCAGCAAGTCAAGATTCATTT
>NW_025737700.1:0-2961 GCF_021292245.1 Micropterus dolomieu
TCCTCGGTTCCCCGTGCCCGTGTTTCCCCGGCATCTGCCTGTCCCTCACCTCCACTCCCTCAACCCCTTCTATCCCTTAATAAAACCTGTTCATCCTGAGCGTTGCGTTTGGGTCTACTCAGTCCACACCACATCAGTATTGTAAATACATGTATGTATGTATGTATGTATGTCAGAGATGGGAACTCGAGAATCCAACACACCTGGGCCCGGTGTACCCCATGCAAATAAGCCAGAGCAGCAGTCAGTCTTGGGTTGGACCTCCATCTCACAGCTTCTGTTGTTTGTTTGGTTTCTTGTCTTTGCTTTTACAGCACAACATCCATGCAGCACATTTTCACTCATCCACTCCCTACACTACTGACTTCACATATTCCTCCCACTCATTGTTTTCGCTTGTTTTCCTATTAATAAATCACTTTGTTATTTAGTTTACCCGTGTGTCTCCTGTTTTTGTCCAGTCCATGAGCTGGGCTGTGACAATTAATGCCAGCTTAAACTACTGTAAATCAACACATCCACCAGACTCTCAAACCCAGTGTAACGTTAACTAAATAAAACAGTAACGTTACATGATCAAAAATAAACCTGTAACAGCCAACGGTAATAATTAACCTGATGGCAGCCAGCAGGACGTAAATGATTACATTAATCGACCACCACAAGTTTGGCAAGTAAACAAATACTCATTCATATTTTCAGAACGAACGACAGTCGGTGTTACCCTTTCAGAGGTCGTAAGCAAAAAGCAAACTCACATTGCTGGCCATTGCTGAGCTAAACATGTTAACTACATTACATTTAGGGTTGGGTATCATTTAAAATTTTATGTTACCAGTACCAAACCCAGTACCCTTAAAGTGATACCAATACCAGTTGAGTACTTCTTTCGATACCTTGCATAAAATGTCACCTGTTGACATGTCATCTGATTAGTAGCTTATTATTTTAGTTTTTGTTATATGAGCAAGGTTATCTATTTTATTTTTTTCTTGTTTCAAATAACTGCTACAAAAAAAGTATTGGGAAATTGTATCACATCTCTCCCCATCCTAATTAGGTTGTCCTCACGGGTAGTATTAGCCTATACGGGGAAAGACTACAGCTTGGGAGTTATTTTATATTTGAATGAGAGAGGAGTGAAATAGTTTAGTGAACAAATAAGTTGTAGGAAAGGACTTTAAGGTATTTTTTTGATACTTGTTGAAAGTAAACAACAGAAGATTATTTCATTAACTTTCAATAAGCTGAATTGAAAGATCTCTACGAGTGCTTTTTCCTTTAGCGGTGAGTCGCAAAGTCACAAGAATAAAACGAGAAAGCAGTCTGTTTAAAGAAGTCACAAAACTACGCTAAAGATACAAACAGAGGAAAAGAGAAAAAAATATTGATGTAAAATGATTTTATAGCAGTTTAAGGGGGGGGGGGGGTTGTATTAAAGAATTAATAATTCAAATAATTAAACTGAAATGGTTAAAATCATGAAAATTATTAAATGTTTGGTAGTTTTGTTACTTGTTTAAGTAATTTATTTTAAACAAGCAATAAAAATATTGATGTATAGGGAGTTTATAGCTTTTTTTGGGCGTGTACAGTTTAAGCCACAAAGGTGTCCAGAGGGTGCAAAATGCATACAGTATAAATGACATGTGAGAGTAAAAAAAAAATTTGTTAAAAATTTCATGCCACAAGCTGTAACAGCCAAAATGATCACCAGATCAAAAAAAAAATGACAAAAGAAAAAAAATGAGAAAATGTACTAAAATGCCAGAGGAGGGCATAAGGGTTAAACTGTAAATTGGTTTTTCACTCATTATAGGGCTGTTTGAATGACTTAAAGCTGATTTTTAAAAAATATATTTAGCTCTACTGCGAGCAGGACACATGAGCTATATGTGTTATCTGCCCCCACATAACAGCTGCTGATTGCCTTTAAATTACATTTATTATCATATAATTTGCACATACACACACAACAGCATTAAGGCACTGTGGTGTCCGAACAATAATGCTGCAATAATGTGTTGAGAAGAAATCCGCTTGACACTGTTCTTGATCATAAAAGTTTATTACACCAAGGAGTTCAGCATCAATTACAAGCTCTGCAGCAGCTTGGAGAGTGACCCAGCCCGATGGCCACTCTGTCTCTCTGTACATCAAACATAGCTTATATAGGATGTGTTTAGGTATCTGTTAGGTACCATAGAGGGGTATGAGTCTGCAAAATAAAAGCTCAAACCCATAGAAGGGTACAGTACTATTCTGAGGTAACAAAACAAGGGGTTAGAGGTCAAATTCTATAGAAGGGTTCAGTCCCTACATAACCACCAATCACTGCTCTCCCCGTAGAAGGTTACTGACCCTCTGTCCTGCTGCTACAGTACTATTTTGAACTGTTATGAGTCAAATACATAAATATTGGATACTACAGCACTTTACAAGAAGAGACCACAGCAGTATATCACTGTGAGACTTGACCTATCCATATTTCCTAAAACTTTCTGGTTCTTGAGTATTCTATGTGGGGGAAAAAATGTGTACACTGTAAAAAAGGATTGGATCAATAAGTTATAGTAACTTCTTTCTATAATTTACCTCCACTTAACATAATAAGTTATGAAATTTCAACTTAATTTAATGAGTTATCACTATCACAACTCAGGTTTGTAAGCCAGTTCAGTGAAATGTAAATTTCAATGTGTCAGCTTAATTTATAAGTGTGAGTTGGAATATGGTAACCGGATCTCTTAAAAAGTGACCATGACCCCGGTGTGGCGACAGTATTAATGCGCGGTGCAAATAGTCCTGAATATTTTCTCTTGATCTGATATACGACTAATAACTATGCTGATTGATTTTTGTAACACATTAATGAGGCGCACCACCCAATTGCAATTCCCCATTGAGAGAAGAAGAGGAACACAAATTAAGCCTACTGACAATGGAGAGCAGATAAGTAGC
>NW_025737701.1:0-23203 GCF_021292245.1 Micropterus dolomieu
ATATATACAAGAAACCCGTCTATACTCGAAAGAAATAACAATTTGAGGCTCATCGTGATAATTATCGATATCAGAAGTTTTATCGTGATAACATTTTTGGCCATATCGTCCAGCCCGAGGGTCAAACATGTTTGATATATCCACAATCTGTGGATATAACACGTGACCTTCAGATCCTGTCTGTCAGCCCTTCACCCTACAGGGTCGGGAACGTCCCCGCCATTGTGCGAGGGACAATCTGACCCTGTAGTGAGCAGCCTGGTGTTTCTGTGTGGACCAGGTTCTCTGTGATCCGACACACCGTTAAATCCTCGCTGAGCCGTCTGACAGCACAAACAACTGAATCACAGAGCAGGAGCAGCCCGAACACACAGCTGCTGTCGTTAACCTATATTTATATTGATTTGGTCGGAGACTGCCGGGACGCCCGTCCCCCTCGCCATCATGTTTTCCAACTGAAAAGAGGCCGTAGAAGAAGAGCGACAGCTGTTTCCTGCTGTTCGCAGTCGTTATCGTTCTAACAGGAACATGAATAATTTGTGGGTAAATGAATAAAGGTCAGACAGGTTTTTCATCGTTGTGCTGAACTGATTATTTGATGAGTCAGTGGACAAAATGTTTTGATGGCACATAAATAGTTTGTCAAGAAAAAAAGACGTTTCTCTGTTTCATGTCGTCGTTAGAATAAAAAGATATTTAACTAAGATCTCACTTCAGCATCTTGACCCCCATCACCTATTACAGAATTTATTGCCAAATTCGGGACACTGATCCTTCGTTCTGTACCCACAGTGTCTGAATGGGCCCAGAATACTTCAGCCAGACAGAGTTCTGGTTATCAGTCGGCTTTAAATTCAGCTTCCAGTGTTTGTCACCGGGCTGGAGTTTCCCCTCCTGGTGGGGAAATCCCCAGCGTTTCCTCCCTGTCTGCGTTCGTCGCTCCCAGCCAGGCTTTAATATTTATCTGCTGCTTATCGCTGTATTTTACAATTACAATACAACAATTATTTTCATTATTGACTAATCTGTGGATTATTTAGTTTAAACTATAAAATGTCGAGAAATTGTGAAAAATGCTCATCCCAATTTTCCACGTCCTCAATTCAAAACCCAAAGACTCTTCATTTAGTGTTAGAAATGACAAAGAAAAGCAGCAATTCCTCACATTTAAGAAGATGAAACCAGCTAATTTTTCACATTTTTGCTTAAAAAAATTACTTAATCGATTATCAAAATAGTTTCTACTAATCGTTGCAGCTCTGTGTCAGATTCAGATATAAATACAGTCGGCTGAGAGCAGCGCTGCCTCTGTGTTTGTACACAAACGTATGGGTACGACGGTGCAGATAATGTACTTTTACAAGTATATTCAGAGTAAAGTGTCTGTTTGAAGTGTTGGGCTGGGCAATAAAACAATAATGATAACTATCGCAACAGAATTTTTCTCAATAACAATATAATAAATGTTAAATATATCGTCAGCAAATATTTGGTTTAATTCTTTTGAATCACGAACAAATTAGCACTTAATTTTTCTATTAAAATATTTATTTTGTTGAGAAGAGGAGGCCTAAAGAAAGATGAACTAATCATATTTGTTGAAAAAGATTTTATCATAATAGTTGTGAATGTTTCACCTCAGACTCAAGTCATCCATGTGAACCATCTGGTTTCTTTAATATTTACTCAGGACCAAAAATCAGCCTTGAAACAAAATAATGATTTGACATTTGTCGTTAATAGTAATAATAATAATTATCGTGATAACACTTTCGGCCTTATTGCCCAGCCCTATTTAAATATGGGAACTTTTATAATGCATGTAAATATATTTGTGATCAAACTTTTTCTAATCAATATATCAACTTCTGATCAATTTCAGGCTTAAATTCACTTCCATTAAGCGTGCGTGTTACAATACCGTGGTTCCTTCATTATTATTCATTGTGTTTGTAATAAACTACTAAAGATTATTTTCATTTCGTTCTTTGTTGATTAATCGATGAGTCGTTAGATCCAGAAAATTGTGCAAAATGTCGATCACTGTTTCCCAAAGAGAAAGATGACGTCTTTAAATGTCTTGTTTTGTCCACAACCAAAATATTTTCAGTTTACGAGCACAGAGGAGCAAAGAAACCAGAAAATAATCACATTTGAGAAGCTGGAAGTGTTTTTCTGTATAGCTGTCCTCTGTGTGTTTGTGTCTGACTCGTGAAGAGAAACAGAAACTGCTTTTTGACCACAGAAACCAGAAGTTCTCACCCAAGCCAGGCTTAAAGTAGAATTCTGTGGTCTCGAGTGATTCTTGAGAGTGATTTATTGAAGAGAGAGAGAGAGCTGGTTTGTGACAGATAATGTACATTTAGCACGCAAACGTATAATGAGGGATCTTTTATGAACACTGACGAGATGTTTTTCTCTCCGCACTTCATCGGGCCTGTGAACACGTGCAGTTTGTGTAGTAATTAGAAAGACGATCAATACATGAACAAATGGCTTTTAATCAATAAAGGCAGAGCAACTAAATAATAATTCCATATTGAGATAATACATCAAATAATCATCATAATAATGTACAGTGATTCATGCATTTGGATTTATTCCCTCTCTATTAATAAATCACATTGTACACAGGGACTAAAGCGGAACCCAAAACACATTTTATTATCTAATAAGTGTAATTTGAGGATACAAATAAATCATAAATCAATTTTTTTTTCTGACAGTGTATAAATGTATTAGTGTAAAAAAATGTGGAGAAATCTTTATTATTATTATCTGTATAATTATTTGTCTTTGCTAATTTACATGTGGCAGCAGTTTCAGTCTGGAACAGTTGTGTTTGTTTCGGGGGGCGGAGCTTCATCGTGGTTTCCACCTGCTACGAAGACACATTAACCCAGTTTACTTGAGCCCAGACTCGCTCTGAAAGTCCACAGAGTCTGTCTGCTTCGCCAAACGCACCAGAAGCGCTGCAGTGCGTCCAGGAAGCGTCCCAGCGCAGATGAACCGGGCAGGAAGTCGGACATTTTCAAAATAAAATATCCGTTACAGACTTCGTATATCAACAATAAACACAGTTCAATCAGGCAAAAAAGAAATTTAATCACCAAATCGACAAAATCTAAACGTGTCGGCAAAGTCCGGCAGGTAAACCGCTCTTATTCTGAAATGCTCCCTGAGGTATTTGCTAGACGCACCCGTCAATACGAGGAATGAAAGTGAGCCACAGCGAGCTCTGAAGAATGTAGTGGAAGCACAAAAAGAACAATTAAAACCACGAGGGGCAGGCTGCACGCTCCGCTGCTGAAACGCTCCTGAGAGGCTTCCAGAGGAAGTTGATGCCGTAAATAAACCTCACAATTCCCATGATGCATGAGGGTGAAGGGAGTTTTGTTAAAATGTGCTAATAAGTTTGCCATTTGTTTGAAGTACAAATGTTACTTTATGATTTATGTTGATTAAATCTAGTGTGTTTGTTGGTAGTCGTCCTTCTTGTGGTGGTTTACCGTTGAAACCAGGAGTGAAGGGACTGTTTCGTTTGATAAGAGCTGCTGAATTCTCCCGGTACAGCGTATCGTCATGTACCGTTATTGTTTGTTTGTGTCCACTATAATCAGCTGAGCTGAACTTCACAGTCGTCGTTCTTCAGTCAAAAGGAAAGTGACTTTATGAAGCGCTGCAGAAAGCCCCCCAGCATGGAGCTGAAATAATTGGTGCGTTAACTGATCCACAGTCAATTAACACAAAATAAATCTGCAAACATTTTGATAATTAAATAATAAATTGAGTCAAAATGTCAGCAAAACTGAGAAATAATGTAAATTTCACAGTTTTCAGGTATCGATTACACCTCATTCTGCAGCAGTGGAAGGAAAGTAAACCATGTCTACAGTAAACAGCTTGGATCTATTATATATAACATTAAAGAAGGCAGTGAAATAATGAACAAACCTCTGTCATTTAATTGTTTATTTTAGATCTCAAAATGTTTTGGTGACGGAAACGTTTTTAACTTTTGCTGCTGATTTTTGTACCAATTCAGGTTTACAGAAGAACTACAAACATGGCGGCTGTTCTAACACTTTTAACCGGCAGTGGACGTGACAAACGTGTGTTATAAGGCTGGCTGGATCCCACAGTGTGAAGTTAAGCCCGTAGGCGACGAGAGAATTCACTTCATATTTCTGCTGTTTGTCTTTACAGGTGACCGGACGAATACAGAAGGAGCTCAGATGGAGTTTAAATCCAAGCAGTGGTTCGGTGCCTCGGTACGATCTAATGGAGAACACATCCTGGTGAGAATCACTACACACACACACACACAGATATATATATATACACTCTATAATGTTTGTATTCTGTCTATATTAGGGCTGAACGTTTGGGGGAAAAAATCTAATTGTGATTTTTCTGCCAGATGTTGCGATTAGATTTTTTAAAATTGAAGTTTAGCTAAAGTTCAATTTTCACTGCAAGTCTGTTTTTGACGGAAGCCGCGTCAAGTAGCACAGAGCAGATGAACCAGACAGGAAGTCAGACACAGAACGGCAGAGAGAATCCTGCCAATTTTCAAAATAAAACACCCTTTGCAGGCAAGAATCCCAGAATCGTGCATCCACAATAAATACAGTTAAAACAGACAAATTTAACTGCGTAGCTACTTAACATTGGTGGAAGCACAAAAATCAAGGACAACTGAACAAAAGTCAGCAAAATCAGACAGACGAAACGCTCTTATTCTGGAGACTCACAGACGTTTATGCAGCTTTAATGCTTCTGATGTGTGTCGCAAAGAGCTCACGAAGAAAAAAAACTTATTCAAAGCATTATTAGTTATATTAGACCACAAACCGACCACGTGTTCTGAATGATGACGTAGAAACAGGAAGAAGAGGAGGACAGGAGTGATTCAGAGATTATTACTCTCTCAAAATGTTTCATAGACTGACAGAGTTAGCAGGCCCATTACTATTATCACATTTTAACAGCTTTTAACCTGTTAATCAGGGAAAATACCCTCATGGACATGAAACATCAGCGAGGTTGGTTCATTTGCTTTCACACCACAAGCAAACCGCACCAGACCACCTCTTCAAGGAGGTCTCGGTACGCTTGTTTGGTGAGCAAACGAGTGCAATTGCTGCCTTCACACCTTCCCAAACGATCCGCACCAGCAGGTGAAAGGAATGAGCGAACTAAATGAGGCAGGTGTGAGAGCCCTCTTTCATATACTGATTGTGCAATAAAGGACTGTCTTTATCGTGTCTTGTGTTCTGTAGGCCTGCGCCCCCCTGTACCAGTGGTCCACCTTCGGCGTCTCTGAGCGAGAGCCGGTGGGAACCTGTTTCCTGAAGAAGGGGGACACCGTGGTCGAGTACTCGCCCTGCAGATCAAGTGCGTCCCCTTCGTCTGTCTTCTCAAACAAACATTAATCGGCCAACATCACACGCGGACAGACGATCTTTAACCCTCCGTCAGCTGAGGACACACGGCCGGGACAATAAAACACCAACAGCTGCTTCTTAAAAACAGCTACATAAATTCTAATTAACGCAGTTGACGTGAGAGGAGCAGGAAAACTCTGCAGCTGCGTCACTTTAGAAACACCTGATCCGAATCTTTGTTCAAGCAGCAGTATCTAAGTGGGTGTAGAAGCAGCTGATGCTAGCACCAGGTTAGCTTCCATAAGGCCTGTTTCACCCCCCCTCTCTGAGGTGAAATGTGACGTCACTTCAGATTCTAGCCAGAGTAATGTGAGATCCCGATTGGGCCGGCTGTCTGTCTTTTCGCTGCTTTTATTATATTGGGTTTGAGAAACAGTCAGAGTTGATGGTAAATGAGAATAAAGCTTTTATAATTGTACTTTCAGAGCTCTGACTGCTTCTGTTTCTGTTAAATATGATTTAACGTTGCTGTTTTACTTCTCTGCCCAGGTGCCAACTCACCAGAGGGGCAGGGCTTCTGCCAGGCGGGCTTCAGTGCCGACTTCCTGAAGGTAGGCAACCGAGACCAACTTATTTATATAGATACATAACGATGAATGAAAGTGGAGAGTGAACCGTAAAACAATATCATCAACGATGATCATTTTACAGTATGTGAGATATTACAAGGCAGTCGGCTGTGACGCATCTTCATCTCTCTAAACACTTTTAAACCCATAAATGGGTGAGAGGCCAGATGTTTATTGTCAGAATGTCTTTAGATCCTGTTTAATGCAACCGGGAAGCCCTGTGTTTCTAGCCTAGCTTAGCATAAAGGTTGGAAAAATACACCTCATGCTAAAGGTTAAAATGCTCACCGTAAGAAGACAGTTTGTGTGTTCGACTGAAGAGACGTGTAACATGTCGTCATATTAAAACACCGCCGAGGATGTCCAGGATCCAGGATGGTCCAGGATCCAGGATGGTCCAGGATCCAGGATGTGTTTGGGTCTGTGTGGTTGTAGAGGTGGAGGTGTTGTCATTAAACCTTTCCACATCTGTAGAGTAAGAACTGACCTGAGGGGCCGAATAACAAGTGAAAGTAAAACAATTGTCCCTCTGTGTTTTTGTGGTTTCAGAAGGGCAACAGAGTGGTGGTGGGAGGACCTGGCAGCTTCTACTGGCAGGGTGAGTGTGCTGTTCTAGTCTCACAGCAGGTTTAAAGAGGAAGGAGACAGAGCATGCTCAGTCCGTCTCTCTACGCTCCTCTCATGTTCTCTGTGAATAACAAACGTTGCAGGAGGAGGATTCCCCCAGAAATGTTGTGGTTGTGTTGAGACGGCAGCTTCCTGTTCTCAGGGTGTCCAACAGGACGCTTCCTCTTTAATACAGCTCAGATCGCGCTGTCCCGCATTTTAATCGCTCATGATGACAAAGTGCTCTGTGGAGTTTGTGACCACTCGTAGTGCTACGGAGCACGATGCACACTCAGTAGGAGACCCGCAGTCAGGTGAAAATACTGACTTAATAATAATAATAATAATAATAATAATGACTTAACATGCTAAGAGATGCTAAGTCATTACTTTGAGAATGTTTCACGTTAAAATGACTTACAGCGGCGGTCGGCAGTAGGCGGCCGGATCGCTTTGATAGCAGAAAAATAAAAAATAAATAAATTGATAGCGGCTGGTGCTGAAACAGATCTCAGTCGTGACAGCTGCTCACATGATCACTTCCTCTTAACTGATTGTGCCTCCAAAATAAAAGCTTTTTGTGCAGCAAAGCTTTATGACAACTTTATTGAGATTTTGAAAAGTTCTGAACGACATTCAAAAGAGTCTCCGGCTCGCTTGACACACCTCTGAAAAAGCCGTCAGTAAAGGTGTGATAGGATTCCCCTGAATCTCCTCAGGGAAGTTAAAATAAGCTTATGAATGTGGATCAAACGCACAAACTGCAGCACATGCTGTATTGTGAGCATGTGCAAAAGTGTCCTTATGATTCATTCGTTTAACAAGGGAGAAAAGTATATAAAGATTTGAAATAATTTGACTATGTTCAGCTTGACAAACATTTGGCCCGACGGCTGACTTACAGGATCTTTTTCATCACAGTGGCGGAAATGTGCTTCCAAAAGTATTTATAATTTGTTTTCATATATGTTTGATCATTTTAGATCACTGTATTATCGTTCCCAATGTCAGCCTAATTTATACAGCTCGGCTAGCTATCAAGGCTGGTTTTTAGACTCTATACATGGACGAGCTGCTCAGCTAACGTTACTGTAGAGTTAAATGCACCGACCATGTTTGTTAGACCACAAGGACACGGTGAGCTTTGGTGAGAAACACTGAACGTAAGCAGAACTTTTGTTTGTCTAAACCTCCAGAGATCTGAGATCTGAGATTTCCCAAACTGTAAACATTCATGACAGGTTTCAACTCCTGGGAAATTACTTTACTGTACTTTATGCTAAGCTAAGCTAACTGTGGCATCTACTGGACAGAGTGGAAGATATTCATATTTCCCAAAATGAAACGGTCTTGTTACTCTGTCAAAGGTCCAGACGATCCAATCCAGTTAAAACATTTAGTCCAAAACACATTATTCCATCATTAAATCCTCAGGGAAGGCTGCCGCATCGTCTCAGAAAAAGACACGTCTGTGTCGAGCAGCCGCCTGCCGCCAAGGGGCGGCGCTGTTTTAGAAAAAATACACTGAGACTGACACTCAGAAAAACCTGTGGAAAATACTCATTTTTCATGGTATTGGTATAAATATAAACTTGGACTTTATGCTGCGGCACCACAGCTAATAAGTCCCAGCTGTAGTAATCTGCAGGCATTTGTTAGCAAACATTTTCAAGCGGAAACCAAAAATAAATTAGTTTTAGTTTGTTTAAACTGATATTAATCAATTCCAGTAGCACTTACAGTGATTCTTTTGGGTTAGACACTGCAGAGCGTCTCTTTCTGAGAAGCCCAAAACCAGGCAGATACTCCAAACGGTTCAAGAACTACATTCAGTTTACTTTGGATCTGCCTTGAACAGCGTTTAAAACAAATCTTACAGGAATGTTAGGAGGTTAATGATGCTGGTTATTGTCTTTACTCTGAACAAACCACAGACTGAAATTGCTTTCCTCTTCATCTGCTGAAGAACAAACACCTGGAGGTCCTGCTCTGGTAGAAAATGGTAACGTTGATCCTCTGAAACGTCCCAAACAGCAGATCGTTGATGACGTGTTGGTGTTGTGGTGGTTTGGGAAGCTGCTGCATCAGCGTGAGTAGCACGCTGTGTTGTGTCATCGTGGTCACGGCCTCCTGTGGGGATCAGGGCGCCGCCGGTACAGACGAATCATCTAGGAGTCATGTGATGTTTCTGCTGACTCTGCTCATGGGGAGCAGCTTGGATGATCACCTCGTGGGCCTTTTCACTGCAAGGTTTCACAGAGACCGACTGTGATTGGCTTGTGTCAAACTAACCACGCGCAAATCCACTGAAGCTGCGTTCAGATCAAAGTGACCCAGATCTGATTTGTTTCTAACAGTGTGTGAACTCTGATCTTTTCCAGTTCAGATTTGAGCCACTTTCATATGTGGTCCAAATAAGATCCAGGTCTGATTGTTAATAATGCGACCTCGATCTGGACGTCAGATCGGAGTTCGTGTGACGCTGACGTCACTCTAGAGCGACCGTCGCCACAATTCTGCGCTAGAATGGAAACTAAATTAAACATGTGGCTCTCTTTCTCCTCGTCCTCACCTGCTCACAGATTCACTTTCTTCCACCTTAAATCCACCTTAAATCCACCGGGTCGCCAGCTCTCTGCTGAGGCACCTGCATGCTACCTGTCCAGGTTAGAAAAGGACAGAAAGTTGTGAACATTCGTCATAAATGAGCAGAATGTGACCCCGGGTTAGCGAGTCTGAGCTAACGTGAGCTAGCCTCTGTGGCTCCTTGTTTACTTCTGTACGACAGCTGCTGCTGCTGCTGCGTGTGACGTTGTGTTATTAGTCTGTGCCAGGCTGCTATAATGTGAACAGTCAGTCATAAAAATCAGAGCTGGGCATTAAATGTGTTGAGCATTAAGAGAGAACACAGATCTTTTATGCGAACCCTCCTTTTCAAGCAGTCTTGATCCGGTTGGCAGCTTTCACACCAGCTCAAACGAACTGGCGCACTAACCGGGCCGACGCACCAGGGCTCATTTTATCTGAACCACGTCAGGTTCAGAAGGTCGGTGTGACACTTTGTCTTTATAAAAAGGTGTAGCAGGACTGGCCTGAGTTTTCTTCAGCATCACAGCTGATTCAGCTAATGTTGATGGAGACAGTTTGACTGAATTTAAACAGTTAAAAGTTGCAGCTGACAGCAAACTTGCTGACTTCATGGCTACCACGAGGGAGGGGCCCCAGTGTTAGACTGAAGTCAGGACTCTAACACCGAGAGCGGTCTGAAGTCTCTCCTGAGCTGCAGCTTGCATCATCGCCGCCTTAAGAGTTTAATAAGAGAGTAAAGTCCAGACAGGTGAGGCTGCAGACAGGTGTGTGTGTGTGTGTGTGTGTGTGTGTGTGTGTGTGTGTTGTAATCCATGTTTGTGTGGTCGTCTGACATTAGAGGGTGTGACACAGAATGTTTCTTCAGCGCTGAGTCAGTCACACATTCGTTCTCTACGACTCCTCCTGGTGTGCGAGAGCCTAATTCCTGTTTCCTGTTGAGTCAACAAACACTCGCAGCTCTCTGTTCCTGATCAGACGCTCGTTAACGCTGGGTCTCTGCGGAACTTTAATTACAAGCTGTGTGTTGTTTTTTTTAAAACCAAAAGTGCTTCGGCTTGTAAACAAACTCGTGTAAAATCATACGTTCTGTTTCTGTTCTTCACTCCATGTTCTGCTCCGTTCTTCCCCCTCCTATTGTTCTTCCACCACCTCTTCTCCTCTGTTCTGATTTCTGTTCACTTTTTTCTCCCTGTGTTCTCTCCTCGTTCTTTTCTCGTTCTCTTGTACTCTCCTTGTTCTCTTCTCGTTCTTTCCTCGTTCTCTTCTTGTTTTCTCCTTGTTCTCCTGTTCCCCCCTTGTTCTCTGCTTGTTCTTTTCTCGTTCTCTTGTACTCTCCTTGTTCTCTTCTCGTTCTTTCCTCGTTCTCTTCTAGTTTTCTCCTTGTTCTCTGCTAGTTCTTTCGTCGTTCTCTTCTAGTTTTCTCCTTGTTCTCTGCTCGTTCTCTTATTGTTCTCTGCTAGTTCTCTCCTTGTTCTCCCCTTGTTCTCTGCTAGTTCTCTTCTTGTTTTCTCGTTGTTCTCTTCTTTCCTTGTTCTCTGCTCGTTCTCTCATTGTTCTTCTGTTCTCCCCTTGGTCTCTCATTGTTCTGCTGTTGTTCTCCCCTTGTTCTCTGCTAGTTCTCTCATTGTTCTCCTGTTCTCCCCTTGTTCTCTCATTGTTCTGCTGTTGTTCTCCCCTTGTTCTCTCATTGTTCTGCTGTTGTTCTCCCCTTGTTCTCTGCTCATTCTGTTATTATTCTCTCATTGTTCTCCTGTTCTCCCCTTGTTCTCTCATTGTTCTCCTGTTGTTCTCCCCTTGGTCTCTCATTGTTCTGCTGTTGTTCTCCCCTTGTTCTCTGCTAGTTCTCTCATTGTTCTCCTGTTCTCCCCTTGTTCTCTCATTGTTCTGCTGTTGTTCTCCCCTTGTTCTCTCATTGTTCTGCTGTTGTTCTCCCCTTGTTCTCTGCTCATTCTGTTATTATTCTCTCATTGTTCTCCTGTTCTCCCCTTGTTCTCTCATTGTTCTCCTGTTGTTCTCCCCTTGGTCTCTCATTGTTCTGCTGTTGTTCTCCCCTTGTTCTCTGCTAGTTCTCTCATTGTTCTCCTGTTCTCCCCTTGTTCTCTCATTGTTCTGCTGTTGTTCTCCCCTTGTTCTCTCATTGTTCTGCTGTTGTTCTCCCCTTGTTCTCTGCTCATTCTGTTATTATTCTCTCATTGTTCTCCTGTTCTCCCCTTGTTCTCTCATTGTTCTCCTGTTGTTCTCCCCTTGGTCTCTCATTGTTCTGCTGTTGTTCTCCCCTTGTTCTCTGCTAGTTCTCTCATTGTTCTCCTGTTCTCCCCTTGTTCTCTCATTGTTCTGCTGTTGTTCTCCCCTTGTTCTCTCATTGTTCTGCTGTTGTTCTCCCCTTGTTCTCTGCTCATTCTGTTATTATTCTCTCATTGTTCTCCTGTTCTCCCCTTGTTCTCTCATTGTTCTCCTGTTGTTCTCCCCTTGGTCTCTCATTGTTCTGCTGTTGTTCTCCCCTTGTTCTCTGCTAGTTCTCTCATTGTTCTCCTGTTCTCCCCTTGTTCTCTCATTGTTCTGCTGTTGTTCTCCCCTTGTTCTCTCATTGTTCTGCTGTTGTTCTCCCCTTGTTCTCTGCTCATTCTGTTATTATTCTCTCATTGTTCTCCTGTTCTCCCCTTGTTCTCTCATTGTTCTCCTGTTGTTCTCCCCTTGTTCTCTGCTAGTTCTTTCCTCGTTCTCTTCTTGTTTTCTCGTTCTCTCATTGTTCTGCTGTTGTTCTCCTCTTGTTCTCTGTACGTTCTCTTATTGTTCTCTGCTAGTTCTCTCCTTGTTCTCCCCTTGTTCTCTCCTCGTTCTCTGCTCGTTCTTTCCTCGTTCACTGCTCGTTCTCTCCTTGTTCTCTGCTCATGCTTTCCTTGTTCTCTTCTTGTTCTCTGCTAGTTCTCTCCTTGTTCTCCCCTTGTTCTCTGCTCGTTCTCTCCTCGTTCTCTCCTCGTTCTCTGCTCGTTCTCTCCTCGTTCTCTGCTTGTTCTTTCCTCGTTCACTGCTCGTTCTCTCCTTGTTCTCTGCTCATGCTTTCCTTGTTCTCTGCTGTTCTCTTCTTGTACTCTGCTCGTTCTCTCACAACCCCCCACCTGGACAAGTTTCAAGCTGTGGGGAAGAAAGCAGTCTACCAAATGTGCGTTAAAGTTCTGAACCTGCACTCTTTGGCAGGACTGAAGGAGTCGAGGTGGACTGACTTCTTTGGTCCAGATGCTTCCCCGAAAGGCAGCTGGCGGTCCCTGTACAAGCTGCCTGGTGAAAAGCGGACAGCAGACCTCCAGTGGAGAGTTGTACATGGGGCAATAGCTACAAACAGATAGAGAGCACACCTGGATCCAGAGTTGGGGGAGGAGTGTATTTTCTGAGACCCTGGCACTTTTATTCAGTGTCCTCCCCTATCAGCACTTGTGGAGCTTTTAAAATGGTGGTTTCAGGGTCTTGGGGAGTCTTTTTCTTTTAGTTTGTTTATTTTTGGCCCAAAATACAGTGCTAAAAAGAAGTCAGTGCACACTTTGGTAAACTTTTTATCTGGTTCTGCAAAGATGGCCATCTGGCTGATGCGCAGAAACCGGGCTGAGAGTGCCGGCTGCGTAGAGCCGGTGCCGGTCTTGAAGGGACTGCTTAAGGCTCGATTAAGGGTGGAGCATGCATATTATGCATCCAGATTTATGCTCTGTGGGGGGAGACGGAGAGCTGAATGTAAATATCTATGGGTTTGTTGTGTTGGTTTTGTGTTTTCTTGAAAAAAATCACATTTCTTTCTCGTTAATGTGATGATGTGACAATGAGTTGATTTGCTATTCTGGTTTCAATGTTCAATCAAGGGATTTTGAAACCAAAACCGTTCTCTCCTGTTCTCTCCTTGTTCTCTGCTCGTTCTTTTCTCGTTCTCTGCTCGTTCTCTACTTGTTCTCTCCTCGTTCTCTGCTCGTTCTCTACTTGTTCTCTCCTCGTTCTCTTCTTGTTCTCTCCTCGTTCTCTGCTCGTTCTCTTCTTGTTCTGTCCTTGTTCTCTGCTCGTTCTCTGCTCGTTCACTGCTTGTTCTCTGCTCGTTCTCTGCTCGTTCACTGCTCGTTCACTGCTTGTTCTCTGCTCATTCTCTGCTCGTTCTCTCCTTGTTCTCTGCTCGTTCTTTCCTCGTTCACTGCTCGTTCTCTGCTCTTGCTTTCCTCGTTCTCTCCTTGTTCTCTGCTTGTTCTCTCCTCGTTCTCTGCTCGTTCTTTCCTCGTTCTCTGCTCGTTCTTTCCTCGTTCTCTGCTCGTTCTTTCCTCGTTCTCTGCTCGTTCTTTCCTCGTTCACTGCTCGTTCTCTCCTCGTTCTCTGTTCGTGCTTTCCTTGTTCTCTCCTTGTTCTCTGCTCGTTCTCTTCTTGTTCTGTCCTCGTTCTCTCCACGTTCTCTGCTCGTTCTCTCCACGTTCTCTGCTCGTTCTCTCCACGTTCTCTGCTCGTTCTCTCCACGTTCTCTGCTCATTCTCTGCTGTTCTCTTCTTGTACTCTGCTCGTTCTCTCACAACCCCCCACCTGGACAAGCTGGACAACACCTTCTCTGCTCGTTCTTTTCTTGTTCTCTGCTCGTTCTTTTCTCATACTCTCCACGTTCTCTCCACGTTCTCTCCAGGTTCTCTGCTCGTTCTCTCCACGTTCTCTGCTCGTTCTCTCCACGTTCTCTGCTCGTTCTCTCCTTGTTCTCTGCTCGTTCACTGCTCGTTGTTTCCACGTTCTCTGCTCGTTCTCTCCACGTTCTCTGCTCGTTCTCTCCACGTTCTCTGCTCGTTCTCTCCACGTTCTCTGCTCGTTCTCTGCTCGTTCTCTCCACGTTCTCTGCTCGTTCTCTCCACGTTCTCTGCTCGTTCTCTTCTTGTTCTCTCCACGTTCTCTGCTCGTTCTCTGCTGTTCTCTTCTTGTACTCTGCTCGTTCTCTCACAACCCCCCACCTGGACAAGCTGGACAACACCTTCTTTGCTCGTTCTTTTCTCGTTCTCTGCTCGTTCTTTTCTCGTTCTCTGCTCGTTCTCTGCTCGTTCTCTCCACGTTCTCTGCTCGTTCTCTCCACGTTCTCTGCTCGTTCTCTCCACGTTCTCTGCTCGTTCTCTCCACGTTCTCTGCTCGTTCTTTCCACGTTCTCTGCTCGTTCTTTTCTCATACTCTCCACGTTCTCTGCTCGTTCTCTCCACGTTCTCTGCTCGTTCTTTCCTTGTTCTCTGCTCGTTCACTGCTCGTTCTTTCCACGTTCTCTGCTCGTTCTTTTCTTGTTCTCTGCTCGTTCTCTGCTGTTCTCTTCTTGTACTCTGCTCATTCTCTCACAACCCCCCACCTGGACAAGCTGGACAACACCTTCTCTGCTCGTTCTTTTCTTGTTCTCTGCTCGTTCTCTCCACGTTCTCTGCTCGTTCTCTCCTTGTTCTCTCCTTGTTCTCTGCTCGTTCACTGCTCGTTCTTTCCACGTTCTCTGCTCGTTCTTTTCTCATACTCTCCACGTTCTCTGCTCGTTCTCTCCACGTTCTCTGCTCGTTCTCTCCTTGTTCTCTGCTCGTTCTCTCCTTGTTCTCTGCTCGTTCACTGCTCGTTCTTTCCACGTTCTCTGCTCGTTCTTTTCTTGTTCTCTGCTCGTTCTCTGCTGTTCTCTTCTTGTACTCTGCTCATTCTCTCACAACCCCCCACCTGGACAAGCTGGACAACACCTTCTCTGCTCGTTCTTTTCTTGTTCTCTGCTCGTTCTCTCCACGTTCTCTGCTCGTTCTCTCCTTGTTCTCTCCTTGTTCTCTGCTCGTTCACTGCTCGTTCTTTCCACGTTCTCTGCTCGTTCTTTTCTCATACTCTCCACGTTCTCTGCTCGTTCTCTCCACGTTCTCTGCTCGTTCTCTCCTTGTTCTCTGCTCGTTCTCTCCTTGTTCTCTGCTCGTTCACTGCTCGTTCTTTCCACGTTCTCTGCTCGTTCTTTTCTTGTTCTCTGCTCGTTCTCTGCTGTTCTCTTCTTGTACTCTGCTCGTTCTCTCACAACCCCCCACCTGGACAAGCTGGACAACACCTTCTCTGCTCGTTCTTTTCTTGTTCTCTGCTCGTTCTTTTCTTGTTCTCTGCTCGTTCTTTTCTTGTTCTCTGCTCGTTCTTTCCACGTTCTCTGCTCGTTCTTTTCTCGTTCTCTGCTCGTTCTTTTCTCATACTCTCCACGTTCTCTGCTCGTTCTCTCCTTGTTCTCTGCTCGTTCACTGCTCGTTCTTTCCACGTTCTCTGCTCGTTTTTTTCTTGTTCTCTGCTCGTTCTCTGCTGTTCTCTTCTTGTACTCTGCTCGTTCTCTCACAACCCCCCACCTGGACAAGCTGGACAACACCTTCTCTGCTCGTTCTTTTCTTGTTCTCTGCTCGTTCTTTTCTTGTTCTCTGCTCGTTCTTTTCTTGTTCTCTGCTCGTTCTTTCCACGTTCTCTGCTCGTTCTTTTCTCGTTCTCTGCTCGTTCTTTTCTCATACTCTCCACGTTCTCTGCTCGTTCTCTCCTTGTTCTCTGCTCGTTCACTGCTCGTTCTTTCCACGTTCTCTGCTCGTTTTTTTCTTGTTCTCTGCTCGTTCTCTGCTGTTCTCTTCTTGTACTCTGCTCGTTCTCTCACAACCCCCCACCTGGACAAGCTGGACAACACCTTCTCTGCTCGTTCTTTTCTTGTTCTCTGCTCGTTCTTTTCTTGTTCTCTGCTCGTTCTTTTCTTGTTCTCTGCTCGTTCTTTCCACGTTCTCTGCTCGTTCTTTTCTCGTTCTCTGCTCGTTCTTTTCTCATACTCTCCACGTTCTCTGCTCGTTCTCTCCTTGTTCTCTGCTCGTTCACTGCTCGTTCTTTCCACGTTCTCTGCTCGTTTTTTTCTTGTTCTCTGCTCGTTCTCTGCTGTTCTCTTCTTGTACTCTGCTCGTTCTCTCACAACCCCCCACCTGGACAAGCTGGACAACACCTTCTCTGCTCGTTCTTTTCTTGTTCTCTGCTCGTTCTTTTCTCATACTCTCCTCATTCTCTGCTCGTTCTCTTCTTGTTTTCTCCTTGTTCTCTAACGTTCTCCTCCTTTTCTCTTCAGGTCAGCTGATTTCTGACGATGTCTCTGAGATATTTACCCGGATTAAAAAAGACAATGAGTTTATCGCCCCGTACGCAAACACCCTCGCCACCAGGTCAGCCAGCGCTCAGTATGACGACAGCTACCTAGGTAACCACACACACACACACACACACACACACACACACACACACACACACATTTTAATTAATCCAATTAAGTCCAGACAAGATAAACTTTGACCATCAACATCTGTGTGTTTCCTTCTTAATGTATCAGATGTCATCTTAACTTTATTCGATCACCACAACGACTCTTTCAGCCTCCTTCAGTCTTTCTCTCGTGCTGATGACATTTCATTTAAATCTAAATGTAGCAAGATCTTTTCTTCCCATCTTTGAGAATGTGAAATATTTAACTCTGTGGAGGGAGTTAGAGTTTAAAGTTCTCAGGCTAAAATAATGACAGTGTTATTGTGAGTGCAGTGTGGATGTCTGCTCTGCCTGTGAGACAACGCTGAAGTCACGGCTTTATGCAAGGTTTCATTGGCTGAGTCGAAATAACGTCTCCAGCTACGATATTCTGTCGAATTAATGCAAAACCAGGGGCCGCCATCATAACACCAAATACATAAACTATAAACTGTTCTCAGAGGAGAACACAGGAAGTGATTTTACAGAGCAGTTCTGTTGCTGATGCAGACAAAATAAATGCATTTTAATTTCAGTCTGAGCGTGTGACGTTAAATACTAAGATGCTGTGATGAATACCATACCACCAATTTTGTACATAACATTCTCCTCCTATTTATACCTAAACAACCGTGTACAGAACGGCTGGTTTGGCATTTTTAGCACACGCTTAGGATTTAGAATTTCAAATTTAAACAATTTTATATAAAGAAGATGCAGTCGGCTCCATTTAAGACTCTACACACTGAGAGCGTTCTAAAAGCAACGCAGTTCTTGTAGTTTTACTGAGCGCGTCTCTCTGTGTTCCCCAGGATACTCTGTGACAGTCGCAGACTTCAACGGCGACGGAAAGGAAGGTAAGAACAGACGTGGATCTATAACACTGCCAGGTTCTGAGTTTGAGTCCAACACTTAGATAGATAGATCAAAGGTACTGATAACTGGCTGTTGTTAGTGATGATGATGTTAACCACTAACCTCAGAGCCCAAAGGAACTCTCTGGTCTATTGAACACAACAAGTGTGTGTGAAAATGTGTGTGAATGCTGAAAGCTGAAATTAACTTGCTAAACACTGCAGAAAATGTGTGTTAATGCTGAAAGCTGAAATTAACTTGCTAAACACTGCAGAAAATGTGTGTGAATGCTGAAAGCTGAAATTAACTTGCTAAACACTGCAGAAAATGTGTGTGAATGCTGAAAGCTGAAATTAACTTGATAAACACTGCAGAAAATGTGTGTGAATGCTGAAAGCTGAAATTAACTTGCTAAACACTGCAGAAAATGTGTGTGAATGCTGAAAGCTGAACTGAGCTGAAATACATCGCTGAAAAGCTGAAAGTTGTTAATCTGTCAAAGCTGGAAATTAGTTAGTCAAAAGAGAAGTACATGGAAGAAGGTAGTAAATAGCTGAATCGTAGCACACATGCCCTTAAAAAGCAGAACATTTTGATATTGGAATGGTTTCTGTAGTTAAAGGGTTTGGAGTGTATTTTACATACAGCTCTTTTATTCAGTAAAGGCTGTAATGTTATTAAATGCAGACAGAATAGAATTGTGATTTTCAAATTAAGGCTGAGCAATATGGGCAAAAATGTTATCACTATAAAAAATTTAATTTAATTTAATTACGATAATTATCAGGATAAATGTCACATCATTGTTTCTTTCAGGTTTAAAGGCTGATTTTTGCTCCTGAGTGAAAGTTAATTGTAGGTTTAAACTTTTCTTTCTGGTCAGAACAAACACTTGATGCCAAACAGTGGATCACTTCACAAATCTGAGGCAGAACATTCAGAACTATTCTGATTAAAAAAAATAAATAAATAAAATTCTTGTTCATGATACAAATACATTAAATTAAACATTTGTAATTGAGGATAATTACCATTATTGGTTAATTGTCCAGCCCTGTTTCAATCAGAAATCCATTTGATGGTTGCAGCATCTTAAACGCCCTGTTTGTCCTCGTCTCAACGTCTCAGCAGAGTTTAAAGTTTTGGACTGTTGGTCGGATAAAACAAAGCATCTGATGACATCGAGGGACATTTTATAGACCAAACTGTTCGTTGGAAAAATAGATTAATCGATAATGAAAGTAAGGTTTTCCTCACCTCCACAGATTATGTGACTGGAGTACCTCGCGGGGAGAAGGCTCTGGGTTACGTAAGTGTTAAACACACAGTGGATTACAGCCACGCATCAGTCCTGGTCAGGGTTCCCAGACGTGGACCGAAACTGATCCGTGGAGCGGTTTGTGTGAAGCTCAGCTGACGACCTGTGTTTGATGTTTTAGGTGAACATCTTCAACGGCCTCAACATGCAGTCCATGGTCAACTTCACAGGAACGCAGGTGAGCTGCAGCACAGCGCAGCCCCCACATTCAGCATCCGGCCACGCCACTGCGTCGGCACGGAGGGGGTCCTGCCGCTGGTTCCACCAAAATCGTTTGCAACGTTTCATTGACAGAACAAAAACACGGAACTCAAGCAGCACACACTAATAGGGTTGGGTATCGTTCCAGTTTCATTGATTCTCGGTGACCTTCGTCCCCTTCATGTCTCTAAAGTGAAAGGAGTCTCTGTCCTAGAGCGGCGTCTCTGGGACTCGTCTCATCTGTAGCCATCGTTGGTTTCCCTTCAGTATAAAAGGTGAACCAGTTCTCCAAACCCAACCCTACTCACTGGAAGTATCTTCTCTAAAGAAAGCAAGGATTTTGGATTTAATACACATTAATGAGCTTTCCAGCGTTAAAGATCAGTATTTTGTGCATCATGTGCCATCACACACCGACTAATGTCAGCGGACTGCAGCACCAAACTCCAGCACGAGTGAAGAAGCAGCTGACCAACACACACTGCAGCGGCAGGGAGTAGAGGTGTGGACCCAAATGCAGACAGAGGCGAGGAGATTGCAGTCCAACAAAAGATTTAATAACGCAACTTAAACAGGGTTACTCAGGAGCACAGCAGGCCAAAAGTCCAAACAAAAGTGTCTCCAAACGGGCAGAGTAATAATCCAGAACAAGGCAGAGAAATATGCAAACACGAGGGAATAAGTCCATGGAACAAAGAACAAGTAGGAACACTCAACATTAGAAAAGGACCTCACAAAAACTGAAGAGAACTGAAGGTTTAAATACACAGAATAAAGAATAAACCAAAACACAAGCAGACACAGATCCATAAACAAAAGTACAAAAACACAGGCAGGGGTAACAAACTAATAATCAAGACACAAATACACTAAGCCAACAGGAACAAAGCCAGACAAGAACACCGGGCACAGAAGATTACAAAATAAAACAGGAAGTAAAGTACACGGGAACACACGAGGACAGATCTACCAAAGTAAAACACGGAAACATGGAAAGACCGCAAAATCAGGGCCTGGAACAGAGACCGGACCAAACAGGAGACATAGGACTAAGGACTCGAACAGGTAAAACTAAACTAAGCTACAAAACCCCAAACAAGACAAGATCAAATAATAAAACACATGAACTAAGAACTGAGGCCCTGGACTAAGATAAGAGACAAGACAGATACTAAGTAAACTAAAACATGTGAATGAATAAAATAATAGACCAACGTCTGTTTTACAAATGAAATGTAGTTTGTGATGGTTTCTGAATGAATGCAAGTTCCAGACTTTACTTCAGTGAGCTTCATCAAGACCAGTCGGCTTAACCGCCAGTTATGTTTCACTAGAAACACAAGTAAATGTTTTGGCACACAGGAGTCTGATGCCGGAGCCCCCCCCCCTTTCTAATTATCAGATTAAAGTGAATCGCCCACCCTGAAATAAAACGCAGGGCTGTCCAGAAAAATGCTTCAAATTTTTGCTGCAACGTCAAATATCTCAAAGTTAATTCTGTGCAAGCTCTCATTGCTGGTAGGTGACCGTGGAGAAGAATCAAAGACATAAATATTACAACAGTAACGGGAAGTAACTCCTAACTGGCCTTTCTGTCTGAGACAGATGTTAAATCAAACCGCTGCTGACTGACGCTGCTTTTACATCTCCACATAAAACACAAAGAGACCCTCACTCAGCTTCTCGTGAACTAACAGCAGCTGCATTTATGTTGAGTCTGTTGAAAACACTACAGATGGAGAAGAAGAAGAGAGGGAGGGTGTCTTCGAAGGAAAAAGGATGAGGGCTGGAGAGGAAACGAGTTAATGACAGAGTTCCTCTCGTCTTTCCTGTCCCTCCTCCATAACTCGCCCTCTGAACCCGTCAGCTTCTGTTATCTCTCCCTCCAGCCGGCGTTTTATATCTCTAGTCTTGTGTGAGTCTCTGTTTGGAGGTTTCACATTCATCTAGTGTTTCATTTAAACAGGAACAGACAGTTCAAACAACACGGCGTCCGTCCTCCCCTTAACTCTTCTTTTCCGTCTCCCCTGACGGCGTGTCCGTCTCGAGTTTGAATCACCTGGATCGTTCTTACTCCTCTAACCCTGCAAGTCAAAGCCGTGACCTCAAACTCAACACGCATCTGATTCGCTCCTCCTTTATGGGGATGAGAGACAGAGAGAGAGACGTGAGGACGCAGAAATGCAGCGTCGTTCTGATGAGGCGGCAGATCCTCACACAGGAAGTGAAACGGCACCGATGGACAATTAAATCTATTAATTATACAACGAGAAACCGCCAAAATAAAATAATTTGTTTAGGAACTGCAGGTAAAACAGGACCGCAGCTGTGGAGGAGAAATATTACTAGTTTTCTGGAATCAGCTGAAGATGCACCTGCAACACAAATAAGAAAATTATGATTATTATTATATTTGTAATATTTTTATTTCATGAACAGTAAAACAAACACGTGCGGGGGCAGTTCATGTTAGCAGTCGTGTACTTCGCCACCAGCAGTTCACTACTACTACAGAAAAACTGGAAGAGATTCTGAATGTTTACACCTGGCTCTGTATTAACCCTCCTCCTGCTGCTGCAGCTGAGCGAACAGCCGGTAAAGCTGTCAGTAAAAGGTGTAACAGTAAACGCTATGAAGCCAATGTGTTCCTCTGAGATGTATGTTTCGACACAAGTCGATGCTGAAATTTTAAAAACATGTTGCTACTCGTTTCGAGATCCAACACGTAACTGCAGCTGCCTCGACTCGTAGACTAGTGAAGAGCCGTGTGTGGAAACTGGGCTGTTTCCTTCAACAGCTCCGTGACAAAGCCTGGATTTCTACCAGTTCTGGGATCAGTTGGAGAGCTGATTCAGGCCGACGTTTCACAGTTTGGATTGACACAAAATCACCAATGATGACGATGCACAAACGCTCCTGTTACTGTAGGAGGAGTTAGGGGCCGTCTGCGCGATGTAGAAGAAAAGTTAACAAAATGTATGAATTGATTATGCGCAGTTTCAAGAGAATATTTTGACATTAAACCACCTCTCATCTGTCCCGAACATCCTCTCACAGCTGTCAGTTGTTCAAGTGTTTTTATTAAAGGGGTGTGTGTTAAAGCATGTGATGGGATTTATTATTTTATTTTTTTAACGTGGGATCAAATTTGGAATTGGTTATCGTGGAGTTTTACTGGTTTCAATATCGACTGCTAAATTTCTGGTATCGTGATGACGTCTCTAACCTTTGCTGTAATAAGAACTGTGATTTAGGGAGTGTAGAAATAAAGCTTTTCTAAATCTCTGTCTTGTAGATGGCTGCCTACTTTGGACATTCGGTGGCTGCGACTGATATTAATAAAGACGGGTAAGTCTGACTCCAGCTGAGCAGCAGCCTTACGCGCTCTCTCTCTCCAAGCCAACTTTATTAACCTCACACTCTGATGAGTGAACAGACCAGCAGCTAGATTCACTTTCACCATCACTGCTGTAAACCCGGCTGCAGCTCTCTCACTCGCTCTCACGTACAGATTAGCTGTACTAAGTATTAGATTTGATAACAGCATCCGGTTCATGTCCTCTGTCTGTCTGTCAGTTTGATAGATCTGCTGGTCGGAGCGCCGCTCTTCATGGACCGAGGGTCGGATGGAAAGCTGAGGGAGGTGGGACAGGTAGGAACTTTTACAAACTATAAATAATGAGATCAGAAACTGGGTTTGGGTTTATGGAAATCTGAAGGATTCTAACTTTAGTTCTAAGTCATAAATGAGTTTATATATATATATGACAAAGTAGTCTATGTTAGCCTGACTCATGTCCACTTCACTGTGTCCAAATATCCACAATCCACGAGGACCCGCTGCAAGTCAAGAAAAGGTCAACCTTTAATTCCAGATTTTACAAAAGGCCCAGTGCTCAGCTTGTTACGATGCAGATCTCTTCACCTCCCGCCACGTGTTCCTTTTCACTGCCTTTGCACAGATGCACAATATCAAACACAGAATAAACTTCTGCCTGACCCGTGAACATTTACAGTGGGGGAAATAAGTATTTGACCCCTTGCTGATTTTGCAGGTTTGCCCACTTACAAAGAATGCAACAATCTACAATTTTAATCATATGTACATTCTAACAGTGAAAGACAGAATCCCAAAGAAAATTCCAGAAAATCACATCATATGAATTTATAAAAATTGATAACCATCTGATGAGGAAAAACAAGTATTTGACCCCCTGGACAAACAGCATGTTAATATTTTGTAGAAAAGCCATTATTGGCCAGCACAGATGTCAAACGGTTTTTATAGTTGGTGACAAGGTTTGTGCACATTTCGGCAGGGATGTTGGCCCACTCCTCCCTGCAGACAGCCTCCAAATCATTCA
>NW_025737702.1:0-990 GCF_021292245.1 Micropterus dolomieu
AGGTCGGAAACTTGGTTCCTGTGTGGATCCTTTTGATTATTGTAGCTCTGTATGTTGATTAACATCAGTATTTGATGATCCCCTTGCCCTGAACCACTTTGAACAATTTTCATCTTTCAAGAAAACATGGTTTTACCCTTCTGGCTGTTCTGAATGCTGTTGGTTCAAGGTCATGAAAACTGGATACATTCTGTCTATGGTTTCTAACCAGTGGAGATGAGTATGTTGTCGCAGCCGTAACTGAAGCTAATTTGGTATTCTGATTCCAATAATTTGCTTCCAAAAACTACTCTTTACCAAAAACACAACATAGTAGCTTTTTGCTATGAATAGAAATGTGATATCTGACATTTTAGAAATGATCTTACCTTTGAAGGGTGCTGATGACTTGGTTCCTGAAGGGATCATTTTGATCTTCATATTTTTTAGCATTGATCCAGTCCTCCATTTCTTTTTTAATCTCTGGTTTCATGAGATCTGTTTTGTGTTCCAGGAGGTTGAACCATTTATCCACTAATGCTTTAGAATGTTCTGGAAAACTGTCCTGGAAAACCTTCAGCCTGGTGGGACTCATTTTTTTTCTCTGAAAATTGTTGTACTCCTTGGAGCTGTCTAGCATACTTCTGGGCATTGCACCAAGGATGGTCAGTTTGAAGGTGGCCGCAACATCATCCTTGCTTATGGTTTCAGCCAGTAAGTTCCTGAATCTTTGAGATTTTGTACTGGGGAACTCACGATGCACCTCTTCTGGCACATAAACAGTTGGAAGCCCAAGCCCATGAGTGTTGTATACGTCCTCTATAAGCTTTTTATCCAGAGGAGAAGAGGATGTTGCCACCTCAAGCATAGCTGTAGCTAATGTACTATTCTGGTTCAATTCATTTGCTTTCAGTATACTGTTTACTGGTGGTTGGTGATCTCCATTGATGAACTTTCCAATTCCTTTTCTCTTCTTTGCATCCTGCTGCCACTCTTCGTACAGTTTCACTT
>NW_025737703.1:0-1013 GCF_021292245.1 Micropterus dolomieu
GGTTCCAACAGGGCAGAATGGTGAACACGGAGGAGGGGAGTTTGTCCAGGCAAGATGTGAGCAGAGCAGGGTGTGGCATTCAGCAGAGTTCCCGGAGGAAGTGTGATCCTGGGCACAGAGAAAACAGGTTAATCCTGGGGGACACAGAAATTACAAGGAATCTTACTGGAGTAGATAGTTGGCCTTGACACATGTACCACATGTGGTTAACTGACGATCTGGCGAAGAATGTGAGGACTAGGGTAATAATATAAGGTAATATTAACTGTCATGATTTGTGGTGTGGAAGGGTGGTGGACCCAAATACAGGACACAGAGCAGAGGCCTGTACCACGAAGCAGGATTTGAGCTTATCCAAGTAACTTCGGCATTAACCCTGGGTTTTCAGTACCACGAAGGTGGTTCACTTCTTACCAGGGTAGATTGCCATGGTAACTCAAGCTGAACAGCTAACCTGCTCCGGAGCAGGTTATGTTCCAGATAAGAGATCAACTCTATGAAAGTGCTGCCTACAGACCAATCAGCTCTCTTGGAAAAATTACATCAGCATCTGTAGGAAATCCCACAGACTGTTTTCGCCTATAGGCTGCTTTATGTTTGCTGCAGTGATACGGAGAAACTCTAGAGGCTAAAGCGACATCATCCTGCAGAAACTGATTAAAAGCCTTAAGCTATTGTTGTATACAGGTTTTTAACAGTAGGCTGAGCCTACTTACTGCTTTCAGATGTGTTTAATATCCTATTTTATTTATGTGCTCCCAGTCCATTTCATACAGCCTGTCGCAGCCGTTAAAATAAATGGGTTTCATTTTTCTTATGTAAGGTAGAATTATTAGCGGTTTTGTTGGGATATTGAAATACTAAATTTTAATATGAACGTAGGGTTATCTATCCTATTTTAGGTTAGTATAGCCTAGACTGGTCATTTTCTGCCCCACCTTTTGCAATGTGGGCATAATGAGAGGTAATGAGAGGAGTTTTCAGTAGCTTAAATGTTGAGATTCAGTCTTTCA
>NW_025737704.1:0-3177 GCF_021292245.1 Micropterus dolomieu
ACTTATCAGCTGGAAACCCCCAAAACTCTCAGACACTACAGAGAAAACCAGGACACGTCTGTCTGCGGCCACTTTGATCCAGTTACACTCTGGACCCACTTGTGCATTTACAGGTGGAAAGAGGATCCTGCAATCTCTCAGGCACAAGATTTAAGACTCTTCCTTCACTCTGTTCAGTCTCACTTTCTTTATCTTTTAACTCAATTATCAACTCATTTCTCAGCGTATAAGTTCTTTTCCTTTCTTTCATGGAAGGGCGCGAAGATCAGGGCTCCGCTGAACACAGCTTCTCCCTACTGGGAGGATTTTCCAAAAATAAGCCGACTTCTGTCCTTCAACGGAGTCCGAATCCCTCGTCTGGCCTATCTGAGGTGCCAACTTGTCAAGGAAATTGCATCTTGCTGGGGAGGGATTAAGCAAATAATTGAGTAACAACCAACCGTTGTCTTTGAAGAATTTATTAATAAAAGGGAATAAACAGAAATGGATGCATAATCATTTACAAAGTAATAATAAATAAATAAATAAATAAGACATAACAAAATTAGTAATAACAATAATAATAATAGTCAAAGAACATACATAGAAATTAAATATAAGGACACAATTTTGTGACATAACACTGACAAGCCATATTTTTATAGTGACAGTGGTGAAGCAAAGTCCTGACAGAGACAACAATTGTGATACAGATAAATAAATATATATAATATAAATATAAAGATGTTTGTCCTCTGATGTCTGCAGATATTGAGACACATTTTGGACAAACAGGGACTGAGCCTGATTAAAACAATGTGAAGATGGAAAACGTCCTGCTGGTTGCAGCAGAGGAGGCTGCTGGTTCTGTTGGTCTTCCTCTGATTGGATAAAACTGGACTTAAAACTGGTTTCACTTCCCTCTCTGAGCTCAGTTACCATGGCAACAGACAGGCATCACTGATGAACCATGGCAACAGGCAGGTTTCAGTACTAAAGATAAAAGTGTGATGTTTTACTGCAGTGTAAATTCTGATCACCAAAACCATCAGATGTTGGTGGTTAACTGTGAACAGGAGAACCAGTTAGAACAGGTCAGCTGATAGAAAAGTTAGTTAGTTATAACTTCTATTGTTAGTTTGTGTTAATCTGCATGAGGATGTTTTAAACAGCAGCTGTCCCAGCAGTGAGGAGGAAACAGCATGATATGTTGAGGACAGCTACAGTTCACTGACTCTGGCAGTGAGTGTACTGGAGGGGAGTGTGGAGCTGGGGTTAGTGGACAGATAAGGTTGTATATCGTCAGCATAACAGTAAAAATGGATATTGTAGCCCCGGAAGATGTTGCCAAGAGGGAGGAGGTAGATGATGAATAGTAGTGGTCCAAGCACTGAACCCTGCGGTACTCGGTAATGGACTCTGGAGGTTTCCGACCTGTAGTTTTGTATTTTTACATATTGTGACCTTTCTGAGAGGTAGGAAGCAAACCATTTCTCACTTCTCTATCAAAATGAAACTCTACAGTCAAAACCTTTTCAATCCTTTTTCAAAATGGCATTTTTGTGACAAAAGGATACACACACTGTTTTTACTCTTTCAGGCAGGTAACAACACACTGATGTGCTTTATACAAAACACTGCTGTCTTTAGTACTTTGTATACATATTTTCTCATACAGGCTTCTGTAAAATGTTATCATCTACTCACATTTCAATGAATACAAAAAATAGAAATGGAAAAAAAACATTTATAGATTTGTTCTCCTTTGCAGGTTTTTACATTAGCAAAAACACAAAGAAAAGTAGAATTAGAGTACAGTAGTCAATACAATGTTACTGCAAACTACCGAAAACAAAGGCAATGATATACAAAATTATTATTTTACAGTAAGGGATGGTTTATGGATCCTGCCTTCTGTTAGGGTCTGACCACATCACCTCATTCACATCACACGCAATTTCATCCCTCGGTAGACAATGGGGAATATTTCGTCTTGTGTGCTGTATCCAAAGCAAACCCGTGTCTCTGCATGCCACTTTCATTGTTTGCAGAAGAGGCATGTGGGCATGTAGTTGGTGGTCGTATGCCAACGCCAAGCCGAAAAAGAATTCCTCAATTGGATAAAGGAATGGGGAATAAGGGGGGAAATATACAACTTTGAAGCTATCGTGTTTTGTGAACCAGTCCTGGACCAGAGCAGCCCGGTGGAAATTAACGTTATCCCAGATTACAACAAACCTTGGCTGCTCTGTAAATACTGTAATGCTGAAATAGTCATTAGATAGTTGTGTACCTGTTCTCATTTCTGAAAGTTCAAATTATGAACACCACTGTAAAGTTACTCAAGTTGGGCTGGACGCTCAGTCCTGCTTCTCACATGACCAATAACTGTGTGTCTGAACTCTTCCTCCTTGAACTTGTCATCGTTGTCGTCACCTGCCTTTCCCTCCTAATCCCCTTGATCTCTGTCCATTGTTGGCTTCCATTGTTCAAAACAGGTAATCTGACCTTTGACCTATTTATAGGCCTAGACTAAAGCAGTGATTGGTTAGTGATCTGTTAAGCAGTTAGTTGCTGCACGTGTGAGGAGTGGCTGTGTGACCTGGTGAATAAGTGCAGCATTTTGATTGGTTGTGTTTGTAAAAGGAAAGCAAGGGACTTCCTGTTGAAAGGCAGAGAAATAGCTTAGTTTGCAGATTTGGTGTGTAGTTTGTCGCTTTGAGTGAGAGGTTTCAAAAATTGTGTGACATGTAAAGATTTTGTGTGTAAGCAGATGTAAAAAACTGTAAACAGGCAGCAGTGAGGAGGAAACAGCATGATATGTTGAGGACAGCTACAGTTCACTGACTCTGTGTGTTTGCATATCTGTCCTGCCTCTCTGCTCCCAGCCGTTAAGAGGCCAGTGTTGATCAGTGGCTGTCCAGGCCTTTCAGAGCCACTGACACGCCGGCAGCACAATGATGATGTCACTGATTCTACTGCTGGCCACCCTGGGGCTCCTTGTTCAGGGTGAGACTCTCTTCTGAAAACTTTGCTTCAGGATGCAACCAGCTTCACCACAATGATGTTCTGCTGTGATGGAGAAACACTGAAACAAGCAGCATTTACCTTCTTCCATCTGTTCTCCATCTTAAAGAAATGAGACTCTTCTGTTTGGATGCTGATCATCTTTCTCCAAGCTGGATTTGTCTCAATAAC
>NW_025737705.1:0-771 GCF_021292245.1 Micropterus dolomieu
GTTCATGTTGTAATGACTTGATTTCCTCGGTGGAGACATTTTACTCATCGTGCAAAAACAAGATTTCTATAACACTGAACTAAATCACCTGCCTGCACGATGTAGACTTGCAGTCATTGTGCAACAAAACTTCAAAAATTTCTTCTTTTTCCCTTTGTGTCTAAGCGGTCATCTTCGACAGAAAGCTGCACTGGCTTCGATGGTGCAGTTGGCCGTAATGGCTGTTACAGGTCTGACTCAGAGGCTGTCACAACATCAGCTAACTCTTACTTACACATGCTTATGTCTGCATTGCTTTACTTGCCATCTACTCACTCTCCTGTCATTTCAGATCCTGCCACTTTTCCTCACCCTACCCTATTATTTAACCTCCCCCGCCTCGCCTTACATGCGCACCTGTTCCCACTTTTCCCATCAGCCCTGCTGTGTGTGTGTGTGTGTGTGTGTGTGTGTGTGTGTGTGTGTGTGTGTGTGTGTGTGTGTGTGTGTGTGTGTGTGTGTGTGTGTGTGTGTGTGTGTGTATATATTATATATGCCCATTCACTCCTTTTCAGATTGCCTCTTATATTTAGCTGTCAAGTCTTCTGTTCTGCCTCCAAACTTGCCTGCTTATCGAACTTTGGCCCTTTGATTTTAATCACATTATCACACAGATCAGTGAGTAACGAGCTGCTGAGTTCCATCCCAACACTAGTCCAGGCTATTTGAGCCTCTTCTCCTATCAGATGATTGTTTGAGTTAGACCAAATACAGCCGGACAATTGAATTGAG
>NW_025737706.1:0-1765 GCF_021292245.1 Micropterus dolomieu
AGGACATGCTCTTTAATATTTTAAACATTGTTCAGTCAGGACTCACAGAAAACTGGTAAATATTGGTATAAACATTTTTTGTCTCATGTTTACGAACAGCAGACAACTGTGGCCTTAAAGTGAAACCATGATTGTATCCTAATCTTAGATTACTACATCTGATGTTTTGGCTCCAGCTTATTTATTTAGCTCCTTGTGATGCTCTGAGCATTTCAGATCGCCGGATAGGGGTCTTTTGTCTCTTCCTATGTCCAGATTAAGAATTAAAAGGGGACAGAGCTTTTGTTGTCAGGGCCAGCAACCAACTTGCACCTGTACATACTTAAAAAATTATATATTAACGAAAAAGTCCATAGGATGGGTTTCACAGCTTGTATTTAAAGATATACCAGGTTATATCACGGAGGACAACACTCACAGATATTAGTCACTGGAGGCTCGGCCGCGCTTCGACACATCAAACCAACATTACAGACATTATCACCATTTCCGACATACATTCAATTCACCCTCCAAAAACCCCCAACGTTCATTCCAATAACTTCAATTGTCCGGATGGAACCAGATGTCCTCCGGTCAGAAGAAAGTTCACCTGTTGCACTCTAGAGTTCCCGGCCAAACGTCACTTCCCACTCTCCTTTTAAAACCTACCCCGTGGCAAAACGATAATGAGCGGGGGGAAAAAAGACATAAAGGTCCTTATAACAATCCGTGATCCACCACAGGCTTCTGATATACAGTTGATTTGTTTCACGTGAAGGCAAAACCAATACACATAAAGCATGTTTACCAACACATTAAAAGCTGTACCTGAAGGAAGAAAAGGTGACTATTACAATGTTTGTTCCGGCCTTTTGAGGCACTGACGACTCAACACTTTACAGCAAAAGTTAAATTATTAACATTGCCATTGCAGTACAGTAGAGAAAGCACTTTAACTTAACGATTAATCATAAAGACTTTGTCATTAAGCTGTTATCTCGTTGTTGATCCCTGAAATTGTTAAATCTTTAAAATTTACATTATTCCACAGTTTTGCTGACTTAAACTTTGTCTTTATTTTCTTTGGTTATTCCGCAGCAGTGGAAGGAAATGAAGCCTTGAAACACATTTCTACAGTAAACACCTGGGAGCAGCCTGTTAACACCCTCAGAAGCTTTAATTTATACTATATAATAGACAATATTAATGAAGGAAGACAGAGCAGCTGGTCATTGGT
The DNA here is from genome assembly GCF_021292245.1 of Micropterus dolomieu. Taxonomy (NCBI): domain Eukaryota; kingdom Metazoa; phylum Chordata; class Actinopteri; order Centrarchiformes; family Centrarchidae; genus Micropterus; species Micropterus dolomieu. The sequence continues at coordinate 1,220 of NW_025737706.1, forward strand.
TGATCCGAAAGTGAAATAATGAACAAATCTCCTTTGTTTAATTGTTAATTTCAGATCTGAAAATGTCTGTTTTGGTGACTTAAACGTTGTTAACTTTATGGTATGGTAAGTTGTTTTTACAGCAGGAGAAACATTTATAGTTGTGAGTTATGTGAAGGTGTCACTTTGGGCTCTGGGTCACTGCTACGGTTCTTTACAAAGGAAGAAAGTTTCAGCAGATTGATCCAGAATGAAAAGAATCATCAGCTGCAGTCTGAAACTGAACAGTTCAGAATGAGCTGCAGCTCAACAACTACAGCAGCAACATCCTGCTTCACACTAATGAGGAGGAGGAAGAATCTGAGGAGAGGAGATATAATAGTAAAACATATTACTGCTTTACGTCCTGATCATACTCACATACATTTTCAATGCAGTGCTTTTGTTTGCAGAGTATTTTAACAGTCTCGTATTAGTACTTTTACTGAACTGACTGTACCTTCTGTCCTCTGGCTCCGGGACAGCCATCGATGCCTGGAGGTCCATTTGGTCCAGGAGGCCCTCGCT
>NW_025737707.1:0-6439 GCF_021292245.1 Micropterus dolomieu
CAACACAAACCCTGGAGCGGGTTTTCAGGCTCTGATCTCTAACAACAGAATGAACGGATGATACACGGACCCTCGAGACTCTTCCTCGTGTCTTTAGTCTCGTGATGAAGTCATGAACACTGACCTGAACATCGGTGCTATCAGAGCACGAGGCTGCTGTTTGGCTCCTGTGGTCCGGGTTCTGGTTCTCCATCGTCCTGCAGGTCTGTGACTGGTGGACCGTGTTGTCCTGGACTGAGTCTGGATTCTGGTCTCGGAGCACTTCCGGATCCCGCGGAGCCTCCGCGTTCTCGCTGTGACGGCGCCCCGCCCCCTTAGTTACTGTCGCTAAGGCCGTTTAGAAACATGGCTCCTTGATTTCAGGCAGAAGATGAAGTTTAGTTAGTTGGTTTCCTGAAACCAGCTGATCATATTTGATGTGTATGAGGGAGTGTGCTTCACACAGAGCAGAGTTTTAATGAAGCGCTTGTTATTATCACATCAGAGGCTCATGAAAATATCCTGCTGAAGCTTTTTGTACATCATGTTTTTACACAAAGAAAGAAATAACTTCATGTGTCACATTTAATGTTGAACTTACAAGAAGGCCGAATCATTAAGAGTTTTATCCGCTCTCCTGACAAAGCATGTGTCGGGCCCTCTGGGTCTTTAGAGACCTTTATTCCTGCTTTCTTGAGAATTTTATGCAAGTAGAGTACATAACTAAATGAGCCATTTAAATACATTTTCAAAAGTAGAAACATCTCTCTGACACTCCTAAAGTAAAGTAATCACTTCTGCTGATCCCTTGAGTAGATAAATTAAATGAGCCATATCATCATCAATCTGACCATAAACTGCTGCTTTGACTCTGTTCTGCTGTCTGTCTCATGTTCACCATGTCAGCAGTAGTACTGGTGTCGCTGGCCAGTGGCAGGTAGAGTACTCAAAATCTTTACTTACATAAAAAGTAAAAGATAAAAATGACAAACCTACTATAATAATATATTTTATCTGCTGTTCATCAGGTTAGAAACAGCTGCCACATGGTTATTTCTAGGGAATGCAATTTGCTTTGCTGGTTGATTATCTTTAGCTATTTCTGTTAACTAATTATTTCCCCTTTTAATTCCCTGAATGTGTTGATAAGACCACTTTAAAATATCACGCTTGCTGCCCAGCCGATTATTGTTGCCTCTAAATTTTATTATGGACATGTAGCCAAACAAACCGCTTGCTTTGCAGCAGCACAGGCAGCCAAAACAATCTGATTATTCCTGAAGCATCTAAATAATCTTTACAATGCAAAGAATCATTTTGGTAGTAACACGGAGCAGCTCGTTGTTGAAGCAGGTAAACCTGCATACAGAGGAAGCTGTGCGTCATGCTTAAAACCAACAGGACTGTTTTATCCACCATATTCTCTCTCTGTGCATCTGAAAAATGATTGTTTCCTGAATAAATAACAGCTGGTAGCTGCTGAGTGAAGCCAAGATTAGTTTCACCGGCGACATTCTGTTTATGGACTACAGTAGCAAAGATGCACATGACAAATAAACGACTTAAACCCAGAGACCCACAGTTGAGAGTTGTGAACTACTAAATTCTGTTTCATGTGCTGCCTTCTCACCATAGCCCTGTAGCCGAGCTGTCGTGTGACAAATGAACGACTCAAACCCAGAGATCCAAGCTGTGTTCCCATAAACAGTAGTACTCCCTGCTCCCTCACTATAAAACAAATGAAAAAACAGGCTAATATCCATCAAAAGAAAGCGATGCTCTTTTCAACAACACGATACTGTATCAGAATCAATCTAGTGATAATCATAATCTAACTTAGATGTTACAGTGTGAAGTTTAGGTTTTCTCTGCAGAAACTAAAGACGCTTTTAATGCGTCGTTAATGGAAAATGAAAGTAGGCGCCGGCTGGCTTGTTAAAGAGCGACGCAGGCTGATTTCCAACAGGCCACCAGTTCCATGATGTGCGCTCACTGGATTTCAGTTGTTTTAGTAGAACAATAAAGCCTTAAACTGAAAAGGTATTTGCCTGATTTTCTAAATGTTTATATCTGTCCAGCTCATTCATCTCTGTGATAAGAGTCTGTACCACAGAGGAGACCTGGCGCTCTTCTGCGTAACTGCGCGCACGCAGCCTGGCTGACCGCTCATTCGGTTAACGAAGCCGATTGCAGATTACAGACTGATAAAGTTATGGAGATATGAATGGAGAATGTAGCAAAAGTAAATTACTGGCTCACAGAAAATACTGGAGTAAAGAGTAAAAGAAGGCTACAGTTTTGAAAAAGGAACGTGAAAAGGTGCCAATTACTTTTTTATTTGATTTATTTTGTAAAATTACTTGTAATAAGTCACTACTACCCACCCTGCAGCAGCGTCCTCACTGCTGTCTTCAGGTACAAAAAGAACAGCACAAAATAAACATAATATTGAGGCACTTTGCTGCACCTGCTTCGAGCAAACTTTTTTTTTCTCCCTTAACCTTTCAGCACCACATTTGCCTTCTGACGCATGTTTTCTACAGGCTACATGATTTATGTCTGCGTTTCAACCGTTTAATCATGTCTGATGCGGATTGTGTGATTGATTAACTCACTGAAACCGCCTGGCTATGAGCCAAAATTGCCCAAAAAAGTGAGGGGGACAAAACATTGATCGTGTGTTTGTCCAGGTCGGCTCTCTATTCAAATGGGTATCAGCTGCTTGAAAAGGCGACTGATGCGCATTTTCACCTTTCTTCAGGTGATCAGCTTGAATAGGAGGCAGAGAGCTGAACATGTGGACATCAGCTGGCTATTCAGCTGCATTAATGAGCAGCCCAAACAGATGCAAACACAAAGCCACTGAAGGAAAACTGTGTGTTGTGAATGTAGCCTGCAAACCTCTTTAGTTTCCGTTAATACAGAAGAAATTAGAAATATAACAACATGTTGATGTGATGCTCACTTAATAAATAAATACTGGTAGTTGGGAATAATATTTGGGGAGGATCCCTTCTCTGTAGCAGCGGCGGGTATTAAAAGCACAGAGTACAAACATAAAACAAAGCAACACAAACCTGAGAGGCCTGTAAATGTTTCCTTTTCTCCTCCTGTGTGTCAAAAGATCAGACTTCAGATTGAAAACGATCATCTGTTGAACAAAGAGAAGCTCCTGTGCTGCCACCTGCTGGCTGTCTGACTGCACTTCCTCAGATAACATTAACATAACAGCTACATTTACTCCACTGCTGAACTGAAGTACAACACTCAGGTACTTGTACTTTTATGCTACTTTCTACTTCTACTCCACATTTTAGAGGTATATATTGTACTTTTACTTCACTAAATTTACCTGACAGCTTTAGTTACTAGTTACTTTTCAAATTAAGATTTCATACACACAAAGAGTTTATGAAATATGATGTTTAATTACAAATTAAACTACCAAACAGTTTATACAAGTACAGCTGAAACTCGATTGATTAATTAAAAAATGAATCATTTTTAATTGGAAAACATTTCATGTTTTCAGCTGATTTAAGTCATGTTTTGTTTATTTTATTGATGATTGTTTCCTGGTACACCATATAAAATCCTCCACACCAGAATAATGTTGAGGTTTGGACTGTTGCAAAGGTGTCACTTTGGGCTCTGGGTAACTGTGACAGCATTTCTCATTATTTACAGAATCTTTACAAACCAAACAATCAATCGATTAATGTAGAAAATAATCAGCAGATTGATCCATAATGAAAAGAATCATCAGAATCAGAAGCAGCTTTATTACCAAGTACAGTTTGCTGCACGCAAAACAAACATACAGTTGACAGTTGGCAGAAACCTTTAACATAACGACCCCATACAAATCAGTCTCTCCCGACTTTTTAAATAATATCATATCCATAACAGCAGCAAACAGTAGGCTAGGTTTTTTACAAAACATTTAGGCCTAAAATATCTCGATGCCACTCACTGAGATAAAAAAAAAAAAAAAAGCAAGTAGGCTTAATCTTTACTTTTGAACTAGGCTACTGTTTTTCTGCACATGTATTTAGGCTATAAGAGCAATATTCAGTAATTTTACTGTCTCCCCATGAGTCCAAGCATCACTGGCAGTAGCGGAGTTTATTTCTATAAGTTTCAGTTGCTGCGCTGCTTCAGCAGATGCTTCAATAAATTCTATCTAGAATTGTTCGCAGTTTTTGGCCAACAGCAGACTTGAACAACATAAGGTCCGGTGCCCTGACCTGCAGCACGTCATTCAGTAGTGCAGTAACGCAGCATTTTAATAGAATATAAATAGAAACAGTTATGGAAATATACGTTTTGTAATTGTATCAGTTTGTTTTAGCATATATTCAATATTTAATTTCAGTAAATGTCCACAGTAGCAGCGGGTATCCGAGGTGTTTACGTTACCAGGGTAACACACGGCGGAACTGACGTGTTTTTTGATGATGTTGCAGGATGTTTGAATGGAAGGATTTTGTTGAACACAATGTAACTGCTGTGGAGCTGAATCCTTTTAACAACTTGGTGGCTTCATCCAAATTATTATTCAATTGGTTGAATTTTAATAAGAGTGTGTTTATTCATCTAGTGTGTCAAGCTTATTACTTCAATAGATTCCCCGCAAATCTAATGTTAATATATAGATGTTACTCATAGATAGGGACATTAGGCTACTGTATGAATGAGCACTTTGGAGATATAATGATAATAATTATAATTATATACATATAAATGGCTGGTCTGGTTGTAAACTCAGGAAAGATTGTGAAAATGGACAGATTTAGCTGGAGTAGTGGCGATTAAACATTGAAAACACATTTCTGTGGTTTTTACATGCAGAGAAAGATCAAGAAGTTAATTTGTGCATTATACTTAGCCTTCTGTGTTTGAGAGCTGTTCTGTTTTTTAATTGCCCACTAGAAGGCTGCAGCACCGCAATAACCAGCCTAGTCCAAATTAACGAAATGACAAAAAAAAAAAAAGATTAGTTCATTTTAATGTACGAGATTTTATGACTCGAGTCTGCAAAAATAGTGACTTTTACCATCACTAGTAGATAGAGAAAATCTGAAGTGGGTCGGACTAATTCTCTAGGAGTTCGTTAAAGTGTGATGACATGGATGAATGTTGGCATGTACATGTGTTCAGGGCGGGACTCTTATCAAACTCAATGCGTTATGGGTTTTCTGGGACAGTTGTGAAGTTGATATGTTCAACCTGCTAGGAGTAGTACATTACAGCATAACACGTGTCATTTCCGGTGCTGTGACTTTGAGGGATTATTGGCGTGGGGCTGTGTTCAGGGCGAGACTCTTATAGTACATTCCAAATCTGGTGCAGATGTGAGCATGTAAACTGAAGTTACAACAACTTCCTGTTTTATGGCGAATCATTGATTTTGGATGGCACGCCACTGGCATGCCGTTCCACGAAAACTCACCGTTTGTACAACATCTAATCGTCAATGGGTTTAGGCCGCACAGCAAAAATCTGAAGTCAGTCAGGCTAAATCCCTAGGTGGAGTTTGTTAAAGTACGGAGTGTGTAAATCATCCAAAAATGACTATAAAATTCAAAATGGCCAACTTTCTCGTGGGTTTAGGGCATCGCTCCAAGAGGCTTTTTGGTACGTCTGGACATGATAGACGGGCCACAGAAATTTTATACATGTACAGTGAGGAAAATAAGTATTTGAACACCCTGCTATTTTGCAAGTTCTCCCACTTAGAAATCATGGAGGGGTCTGAAATTGTCATTGTAGGTGCATGTCCACTGTGAGAGACATAATCTAAAAAAAATAATCCAGAATGCACAATGTATGATTTTTTTAACTATTTATTTGTATGATACAGCTGCAAATAAGTATTTGATCAGCTAGAATTCTGACTCTCAAAGACCTGTTAGTCTGCCTTCAAAATGTCCACCTCCACTCCATTTATTATCCTAAATTAGATGCACCTGTTTGAGGTCGTTAGCTGCATAAAGACACCTGTCCACCCCATACAATCAGTAAGAATCCAACTACTAACATGGCCAAGACCAAAGAGCTGTCCAAAGACACTAGAGACAAAATTGTACACCTCCCCAAGGCTGGAAAGGGCTACGGGGAAATTGCCAAGCAGCTTGGTGAAAAAAGGTCCACTGTTGGAGCAATCATTAGAAAATGGAAGAAGCTAAACATGACAATGTCAATCTCCCTCGGACCGGGGCTCCATGCAAGATCTCACCTCGTGGGGTCTCAATGATCCTAAGAAAGGTGAGAAATCAGCCCAGAACTACACGGGAGGAGCTGGTCAATGACCTGAAAATAGCTGGGACCACCATTTCCAAGGTTACTGTTGGTAATACACTTAGACGTCATGGTTTGAAATCACGCATGGCACGGAAGGTTCCCCTGCTTAAACCAGCACATGTCAAGGCCCGTCTTCAGTTTGCCAATGACCATTTGG
>NW_025737708.1:0-3844 GCF_021292245.1 Micropterus dolomieu
GAAATAAATTCACAACACGTTACCAGACTGTTAAGACATCTAAGGGGATAGAAAGGAGCTCAGCTGAAAGATTGTTGATATTTGAACCCGCCAAACAAACTCCCTTCACTCCCTCAGAAGCTCCGCCCTCCAAATTCATGGACTGGCATTGCAACGGCGACTATAGGGGAGAGCCCGGACGAATGAAACACTTTTTAGATAAACTTCATTTTAAAAGATGACGTTACAGACAGAAATCATTTTTGTTGTGATCAGCAACTCCCGTGTGTTTTCAATCAATACCAGGAGCTATTTTGTACAAACGTGGAACGACAACAGTGTAAGTTGACTCGGGTGGTGATGTAAGAAACACAACGCTAAACATTTAATCTGTTTATGTTATTCTTGTTTGTATTTATATTATTATTAATAATGAAAGCCCCCCTCCAGTGTATTTTGACTTTTCTATGATATTTCATATTTTTCTGAGACAAATAGCTTAATTTTGTGCTCAAAGTTGCAAAAGTTGCTCAGTTGTTAAAACGGGGTTATGACGTATGACTATAGTAATTCCATAAGTCATACGTCATTCTCCAAGCTTGCGCAGGCGCACTGTCAGGCCTCGTTAAGTCAGAGCATCAAACCGATAAACATCGTTGTGAGCTTGCTGACCAATTTATCATGTCATTTACTTAGAACTTACAGTAGGTATGTTCATTATGGCATCTGTGTGTGCGGTGTTGGAGGACAGATGACAGAACTTAACCACAGATCTCTCACACCAGAGGCATGTGTCTTATCCACTGCGCCATCACCACCCAGCTTCTCATGTTTAGAAAATAAGAATATGTAAGAATGACACGGTAATTTACTTTGCATTTTTTCATGCCTGAACAAAATTCCCTACCCTTCAACTGAAAACACATTAAATAACACATTCAAAGAATATACAATACACCAGTTACAAAAATGTAACATGTGACTGAGTAAATAATGCCTATTTCCAGGAAGTCATGTTGATTCACAAACTGTGTGAGTTTCTTTTAAAACACCAGATGTCAGCAGAGTTACTCTGCAGCCAGCAGGATGACAGAGTGAACGTCCCTATTCTTAAAATCCAGTAACGTCCAGCATGTTCATCTTTAGAGATGGGACCCCCGATATGAGAAAAGGGCCTTTGGACTGATTCAAGCATTTAATAAAAAAAGTCTTCTGGATCTTTATCACTTCAATTTAAAACTGGTTAAAACAAAAAACAGGACTCTCAGTGACCATTAAACTTCAGATATGAACCACAGTTTTGATCACTTGTTCAAAGACTCTGCAACTCCAAGAACAGAAGTTTGATCTAAACTTCTACAAAATGTTTTTGTCCATTTTAAAATGAGAAATCTTCATAACACAGATATTTACAGATAATCTCCACTGAGGAACTTTACATCCTTCTCTCTAATGAATCTGTCTCTTAGTGATCTCAGATCAGCCCACCTTCATGTTAAGCCTGCAGCGCTGTCACTTCCTGCATGTGATTAAACTCTCTGTGTAGGGCCCCGTGTCTCCTGATAAGCTCTAGTGTGAAGAAGACAAACCACATGACCAATTTTATAAATGAAGGAGAGAAACCGTCACTACCCTCCCCTTCAAAGAGGAAGGAAGAGAGTTTAACTGGACGGACTGAGTGGTGGTGCAATGGAACAGACATCTTTTCTGCTCTGTAAGTACAATCTGCCAAAACTGAAATAACTGTAAACTGTTATTATTCACCCGTTAGAATTGATTGATCACCACAGGGAAAAGTAGCAAAAACTAGAAACTCACTAATGTGGTGATCAAACAGTTATTCATTGTTCAGCAATTTCAATAGTTTTTGCATCATTTTAGAATTTACCTGAAAAGAGGAAAAAAAATTGACAATAAATAAAAAGTCTATGGACACCGCAGCAGGTGCAGCAACCATTATGAGGCTACTGAAATGAAATGACGTGCTACGTCTCAAAGAGCTAAAGCAGAACAGAGCATCACCAAAGTGGACATCAGAGTCTGCGATATATTTAATGTGTTTTTCTTCCTTTATTCAATCTGAAACAGACGTCTTTAATAGTTACTTTATTAATTAAGTAGAATTCATGATTATTTAAATTTTTGTTTCACTAAAGTGTTTCAGAAAAGTTCTTATGTATAATACTATTGAGACATTTAATATCCACAAACACGCCGTACATTAATTAAGGGTTTAGGGAAGATATTGCTGTATTTTTGGAGCAGTAAAACTCAAAGTTTCCCAGTTCTCTGTCTGGTCTGGTTTTATGTTAAATCTCTGGTTTCTCTTCAGTGCTGATCTCTCTGCTGAGCTGCAGGACCAGCGGAGGTGAGTGAACTCTGACAGTCAAAAGCTGTTCGCATAAAGCTTTCTGGTTAAAACTAATACAAAATGTGTGTTCTGTAAAGTGTTTGGACACAAACACAAAAAGAGAGAATGTTTTAACACTAACTAAACAAATTACCAAGATTATTTACAACCACTACACAAAAACAGACTTGAAGCTACCAAAAAGAAAGAAAGTCTCTAAAAACAAGGACAAGTTGACCAGGATACAAGTTCAATCAGATTTGATCCACAATCCATAATTCAAATGCACAAAAGTCTTGAAAACTGTAATTGGTTCATAGTGTAAATTTTGAAGGATGAATTGTGTCACTTCATGTATGTTAAAGTAAAAATCCAAGAATCCAACTTTCATTATGCGTAAAAATTTTCAAAAGTGAAAAAAATCAAAGATTTAACCACCAAAACTGTGTGAGACATAACTGTGGGAAGTCAGGTGCTGAGGGCCAAAAAAGCTTCATGTGTTGGAGCACCAGTGCACAGAAAGCAGTGATACATTTATAATCAAAAAGATTAAAGACTACTAACTATTACACCTCTGTGATAAAAACACGCTTTTAGAGTCAACTCATTTTCCAGCATGTAGGGCTGCCTACATGGCTGCATCCCATTTTCTTGACTGGAAGGGCACCTTAAATAAATATAAAAAATACATGGCATGCATGAATCAGTTTAACAAAATAAAATGTCACAGAAAAATGTTTTGTGAATCTTTCTTCACAATGCAGTTGCAAACTTTTATTCATCAATCAATCATTATAAATTCCTCCCTGAATTCTGTCCTACAATATATTTGAAATAAATGATAAATTGATGATATTTCCATTATTGTTTTTGATGATTAACAAATGCTTGAATAACTAACTTCTTTGGGCTGGTTGGAAATAATAATAAAAAAGCCTGGTCTGTTTCCCCCAGCTAATTACTTCAAACCAACTTTGCTGTTGATGTCCGAGCCATGGGGGGAAAGTACTGTTGCCCAGTGTGTTAGTAACCACATTGTGCTGATTAGTTTAGCATTTCCTGTCGTTCCCAAACAAGTGTCAAGCTTTCACTGTGAGACATCTGGTCATTTAGCTAAAAATGTAACGTATCCCCTCCAGCCTCTCTGACTGTGAGTCCCAGCAGCTCTCAGCTGTTTGAAGAAGAGTTTGTCTCTCTGAGCTGTGAGGAGGACGACAGCTCTGCTGGATGGACGCTGAGGAGGAACACAACCAGAGAAACCAGGACTCAGTGTGGAGCTGACTGGGGAAGATCAGCTGGTTCTTCCTGTAACATCAGGCACATCGCCCCATTGGACAGTGGAGTTTACTGGTGTGAGTCCAGAGAGGGAGCAACCAGTAACACCATCAACATCACTGTCACTGGTAAGATCAGACTGTGGAGTTAGTGTTGATGAAGCTGTGTGTAAATGATGAAATGCTGTAGTTTGTCTCTGTGTTGAGGTGGACCAGTGATCCTGCAGAGTCCTGTCCTCCC
>NW_025737708.1:3864-4794 GCF_021292245.1 Micropterus dolomieu
TGTCACTTCATGTATGTTAAAGTAAAAATCCAAGAATCCAACTTTCATTATGCGTAAAAATTTTCAAAAGTGAAAAAAATCAAAGATTTAACCACCAAAACTGTGTGAGACATAACTGTGGGAAGTCAGGTGCTGAGGGCCAAAAAAGCTTCATGTGTTGGAGCACCAGTGCACAGAAAGCAGTGATACATTTATAATCAAAAAGATTAAAGACTACTAACTATTACACCTCTGTGATAAAAACACGCTTTTAGAGTCAACTCATTTTCCAGCATGTAGGGCTGCCTACATGGCTGCATCCCATTTTCTTGACTGGAAGGGCACCTTAAATAAATATAAAAAATACATGGCATGCATGAATCAGTTTAACAAAATAAAATGTTTTGTGAATCTTTCTTCATAATGCAGTTGCAAACTTTTATTCATCAATCAATCATTATAAATTCCTCCCTGAATTCTGTCCTACAATATAATTGAAATAAATGATAAATTGATGATATTTCCTTTATTGTTTTTGATGATTAACAAATGCTTGAATAACTAACTTCTTTGGGCTGGTTGGAAATAATAATAAAAAAGACCGGTCTGTTTCCCCCAGCTAATTACTTCAAGCCAACTTTGCTGTTGATGTCCGAGCCATGGGGGGAAAGTACTGTTGCCCAGTGTGTTAGTAACCACATTGTGCTGATTAGTTTAGCATTTCCTGTCGTTCCCAAACAAGTGTCAAGCTTTCACTGTGAGACATCTGGTCATTTAGCTAAAAATGTAACGTATCCCCTCCAGCCTCTCTGACTGTGAGTCCCAGCAGCTCTCAGCTGTTTGAAGGAGAGTTTGTCTCTCTGAGCTGTGAGGAGGACGACAGCTCTGCTGGATGGACGCTGAGGAGGAACACAACCAGAGGAACCAGGACTCAGTGTGACGACTGGGGAG
>NW_025737709.1:0-40276 GCF_021292245.1 Micropterus dolomieu
CTTACTAGCTTTAGACGTAGGCCTAACCTTTAGAGGAGCAGTAATATTTAGTGACGACAAGCAGATATGATTGAAGTGATCGACCAGATTGTTGGTGTTGGAATCAGACAGGTGTTGGCTATGGCTCTGAAAGAATGCACAAAACTTTGAAACACTTTGTTCATTAAAGATGCGACAACACACGGAGCTTGGTGAGGCGGCATGAGTAACAGGCGAATCGCAGCTAAAAACAATACATCTGTGGTCAGATATGGTCATGTCCACTAATTCCACAGAGGAAATGCTGACACCCAGGGTAAAAACCAAGTCCAGTGTATGACCACGGTTATGTGTTTGCCCTTTGACATGTTGTTTGAAGTTAAAAGAAGTGGCCATATTTAAAAAGTCAGTTGCATTAACATTGTTGGGGTCATCAACATGAATATTAAAATCGCCACAAAGAACAATTCTGTCATAATTTAAAACCAGAGTAGATAAAAATTCAGGAAGTTCTGATAAAAATCCTCCAGGCGGTTTTGGGGGGCGATAAATTATAACAAATATGATAGGTTGCAGCCCTCCAACTTTAAGATGTAAATATTACATGTAAATATTTATCAGAATTTGATTGCTAGCTCCAGGTGCCTGATCACTGAACTGGAACATGAACTACCACGTGTATTAAAATTGTTATTAGCTTGTTTCTGGGATTCAACTCTCTAGAAAAACATCTGATGTTATGTACTGGAGACTTCCTGTCCCTTCGTATGCTTATTAGATGAGTCACAGGTCTCTTCTTTTGATCAAAACATAAATTATGACAACCACAATAAGATAAGTATTTAATTCTGCCCACACGCACTGTTTTCTTCTAAAAGTCATCATGGCTTTCATCCTGCTGATTGATGGGGGCAGGTTGTAAGAGCTGCTGCTAACAGAGGCTGCGTTGCGATTTCTTATGCAAAAAATGCTGCAATACTCTGAGAGAGGCTGTTCTTCGCAATGAGCACTTTTAACTTTGATACTTTCGTGCATTTTTTCTGCAGTTAAGGACATTTTTTAAATGCACAACTTTTTCACCACTTGCGAAATTCCAGTATTTTCCACCTGGATCTCTCTCTGGATGTTCACAGTGGAGTTCATTCTGACTATGAGTCATGCTAACTTTGCACTCATGCACTCACCACTTCCACTGTAGAGATTTGGGAAATGCAACTGTGGCTGTTTCTCTTAAACACTTGACCGAAATTAAACACAAAGTAGCAGCCTAGCAGATGTTGTAGTTAACTGATGCTGGCTAACCAAAATAGCCGCACACCGGTTGTTTTAAGTGTGGGGCTGTGGGTTGCAGGACATTTAGGATTTATGCTTGTTTTGCTAGAGTTTCCTGATTCTCTATGACGGAGGTGGTGATTGCAAAATTATTATGACTCACATTAGGATGGAATTATGAGAATAAGACCAGAAAAACTGAATTTTGCTTTAAAGCTGCAATAAACAACATTTTTATATTAACAAAGAATATTTTTCACAGCAGACATCTTAAATAGTCAGACCAGGAAAAGCACAGGTGAAAAAAATTAATTTATAGATCAGTATCATCAAGTGTCCCAGTAAGTATCTCATGCCACTGAGACAATATGCAGAATACTGGAAAATTTTACCTAAATGGAAAACAGTTGTTTATGTGCTTCTTCTGCTACAACATACCAAAATAGCTGCAGTGAAAAATGTACGGCTCAACTGACTGTACACTTGGTACTCATCACCCTCATCAGTGTCATTTTCAGATGCAGCTGGCAGCTCTGACAAACCCACTGTACACAGCCTGCCCAGTGCCAAGCAGCAGACAGACAAGAGACTAGCTGATGAACATCGTGGAGCAGCCGGATATTTCACTCAGGAGATGGAAAAAGGAGTCAATGTTGGACTTGAATTCACCGGGTGGACACAAACCAGCCTCCAAATGAATGCTAGTGTTACTATATGTCTGCTTCATGTTTAAATCAACAACTTTATAAAGCTTGTTCCGCTGCGCCCATGTGGCCAAAGAAAAAAAAAAAAGAACGCATGACTGTCACAGGACTACTTTCAACACATACATTAACTTATATACAGGATCTGAGTATTTTATCCAACACTGATAAACACTGGAGGTAAATTGTTCCAATTAACATTAAAAAGTAATGTTTTCTATAAGCTAAAAGAGCAGCAAATCACAGGGAAAGTTGGGAAATATTTAAGTTAAAGAGGTCATATTAGAGTTTTTGGCTTTTTCCCTTATTGTGTTATATATCTAATTTGTGCATGTAATAGGTTTGCAAAGTGAAAAAGCATAAAGGCCAGCCCAAAGGGAGTTCCCATCTCCCACAGGAAACACTGCACCTGAAATGCCTGAAAACAGCTCTTCCGTAGTCCAGCCTTTACTTCCCTGACCAATCTGCGTCACTTTGTAACAGTGTAGACTGTGTTAAAGTGTATTAAAAAAGTGTGTAGCACGCGTCATAATACTTGCTTTGCGGCTAGTGTGGCACTCCCTCAATCCAAGCTAGTTAGAGTGGAGGCCCAAAGAGTTCAGTTGGTGGTATCAGCATGTCTGGGAGACGCTGTATTCGTCAGGAAATTTCCTCTGTATCATCTTGCACTATTAAAATGTTTCGTATGAAACGTCTTGCTCCAGTCTAGGTTGCAAAGCTGGTTCGGGAACATGTACGGCTGAACTGAAGCCAACAGCTTTTGGATCACACTACTTTGCTTGTCAGGACCCGCCCTACTCTGCTTCTGATTGGCTAGTAGTCCTTACCTAGGTACTACGCATGTGCAACTCCCAACAAAGATATTATAGAAGTGAGATGCATCACTCGGTAGCTAAAACGGAGAGTTCAACACACAAAAAATTAAACCATGTAAACCCATCCTGGTGCAACCTCTAAATAAAATTATGAACCAGAAAATGAGCACAAAATGACTTAAAAGATTCTGCAATTCAACATAAAATATCCTCTAAAAGGTATGAATTTACACAATTGCAACCTGCATTTATACAATGACACGAGTTATGACTTTACAGACATGATTTGACTGCCGGGCTCAAACTAAACAGGAGTACTGGTTGGCCAGAGTCTGTATGATAATGTCCTCCATCAATGACACCTCCATACTAAGCTCCCACCACCTACAATCTAACTGTGGTCATTATGGGACACCAGCACCACAGTGTTGAGTCAGCCTCAACTGCACACGTCATTTGTTTACATTTTGATAAAAATTTAATTTCCCCCAATAATTACCCACAATTCACTATATATCCTGCATGCTTTCTGTCAATTAATGTCCCACCAATCAGGCATCCCGACATGTCTGTTCCCAGACATCAGGAACACATTAGCCCTAACTGAGTTTATCCACATAATTGATTAGTTGATTAATTAACCCTGTCTGTTTAATTGTATAATATCATGTATCCTTGCGTTTTGATTAGGTCAGAGGAAGGAAGGAGCTGACGTGTGTGTTGAGTTTGTAGTTGAAAGAGATCCGATTACTTTGCTGATTCCAGACAGTGGAAACATGATATTGGAGGTTGACCGAGATAACTGTAGGGATTTACAAAAGATTCAAGTGGATGTTTACAACGATTACCTTAGAGTCGAAGCAGCTAGTCACTGAAGAACGAATACCAAAAGAAGTTGAAACAATAATAATAAAATTTCTATTTAAGTGTAAGGACTAAAATTTAAATCAACCATTACTGGGATTAATTAATATAATTGACTTCTGATCTGCCAGAAAGGCAAATGGAAACGTTCAGGTTCAGGTGGTTCAGGTTACTGAGCTGAACTGTTACGATACAAGCCCGACTGATTTCCAGATAACGCTATAATGCGATGCTGTTTCTTGATTAGTCAAACTGAAATGACTCAGATCCACAAACAAGTTGTTGATGAATAATACTTTCCACTTTCATATGCACATTCTGTTCTGAGGAAGATAATCTGCTAGGTGGTTAAAAAAAACCCAAATAGTTTCCTGTGCGAGCTTGTAACTTTAAGTCTGACCGAGCTTCAATGAAAACAAATCTTAACATGTTATCTTAACAATTTATATTCAAAATCAAGAGAGGTGTCCTTATCTTCTTCTCTGCAGCCATCAACGGAAGATCTGTAGGTTAACAGAGGGTCAACGGTTGGAAAAGCAACGTATGAGCAAGGAAACACCAAGTCATCGTGCACTCACGAAGGTATAGCTTAAAAAAGAAGATGCATATCAGCACAGTGGTTAACTGACTTTCCTGAGAGTCTCAAATGTATGACTTGTGATCTTTGATACTGTAAGGTACTACTGTAGATGTGGATAAGATCTGTCAATGTGCTCTTTGTCAATTAGGTTAAGGTTAAGTAAGAATATTCTATTTAAAAACAAAAACAATTTAATGCTTTTTAGTGGAGTGATACAAGGTTTGACATTTTGACATATGACATTTCATATTTTATATTAATGCAAGAGAGCTGATGCAAGACCGGAGTTGATGTCTTGTGTTTGCTTTGTTTTTGCTTGAGACAGGAGCGGGAAATGCATTTTAAATTTTTATAGTTTCAAAAACACATTTTTAACAATAAGCTGATGCTCTCTCAACTGCAGTTTTGTCAGGCCGATGAGAAAGTCAGGTCTGTACCAAAAAGGGATTAAAGTGCTTTGTTGCTGTGTTTTTCCAGCACTCTGTTAGATTTCCATTTGAAAATTAACACTCATCTTCTTCGCCCTGACTATAATGAAGGAACATTCTTCTGGTAATAGTGTTTAACTGCTTCGTTTTTCCCCAAGGCTTTTTCTCACAGAAATCCCAGTCACATTGCAGCGATACTTGAAACCACGTACTTGAGAGCTAAATACAGCTGTGCCTCATTCAAAGTCAGAATCCAAGTAGTGGGCTTTCTAGTTGAGTGTCCCTAGATAGCAGACAAATACCGTAAATGGCTTGTTCGAGTAAAAGACATTAAAAAAAAGCTTGTTCATAAGAGTGGGTTTTATATATACATGCCAGCTCAACAGGCGCTCATAGTATCATATTGCTATAGAAAAGTTTTGCCACAATGCGTCATCTGATCTGGTAAAAGTAATTTAGCAGCTTTACAAAAACATTTGCTAACATAAATGGGCAATATTCCTCTTTTTGTTCCTCTCATTTGTTTTACATAAACTGAGAACTTTATGTATTATTTATACACATATTTCATGTTAATTTAACACTAATGGATAGTTTTTTGTAGCCTAACACATGTACTGAACTTTCCAAAAAGCATAACTGCAGGCAATTAACAGTACGTTTATCTATTCCAACATTAGCTGCTACTATTTCAGAGTTCAGGATACATTAATAGCTCTGTCCGGCTCTTTGGTTTGGAGAAGTTTACACTCCAGTAACCCCAGCCAACCTTACCCAAGAAACTCTGAGACTGTTTTTGTACAACTAAAACACACTGTTGGGAAGTACAAACACATCTGATCTCCTGCTTACCAAAGCACATTTATCCGTATAACACTGTACTATAATACTAGCTCTACCCCACAATACAAGAACAATGTTTCTTATTTCACACTCCACGTCTAGGATCATCTCATGGATTATCAACTGCTGAAGATGCTGAGGTTTTGTCTTGAGGGGCCAGCTTTTGTCTGCCTCTGTGTGACATTAAAGCCCTGCTGTTTCAAATATTCTTAAGAATTCTGCGTTGTAGATCTGCCACCGTTATCATTATATACTGCATGTGTCATGTTAGACAGGAAAGCCTGACAGCCGTCCCTCCCGCTGTGGAGATAACACGCCTGAGTGACAGTTTTTGAGGCGAGGATGTTCAATATCTGTACTGCGTATCCCAGTGTCTTTAGGAAGGATTTAAAAAAGCCATAAAGCTCAAACTAATCCATTTGTGTCCTCACTTATTTAGTAAAGAGTTTCACTGAGTAACAGAAGTGAAACCCTGGAGATTACAGCAGCATGACTTGGGAGGAGAATGCGGGGCGGTGGTGGGAGAAGAGAGGATGTTTTGAAAAACTGCATAGTTTGACTTCAAGAGCATACACGTGCAGAGGGGGGGTGCAATGGGTGCTTGAGCACCTGCCTTTGATGCCCAAAGTGCCCTTTTGTCAATGAAAAATTTAGTTTATTTATATTTAAATCTGTAAAGGCCCTTTAGTGAAGGCCTGCCCAATCAAACTATTAGTAAAGTGAATTAATAATAATTTTGCAGTAAATAAAATGACCCACATTATGACTTTTCACCTGATGACCTCATCCGTGAGCCCTCCCTTTCAGACACCCTTAGTGATTCAGCAGCTCTGACTATAGGACACCTTCGATTCCGCCGGTAAGAGGGGTTTGCCGCAATGTGCTTGTTGTGGATTGGATGTATTTTACAAGAAAGACGCAAAGAGAGCATGCATGGTTGTTGTGTACCTTACTGTGTGTCGCCTGTAGAAGTAACGTTAGCTTACTTACTACACACAGATAAACAAAGGTGCTCTGTTCACTTTGTTCTTGCTAGTGATGGCAAGTTTGAGTCTTTTGACAGACTCATTCATTCAAATCTCATTCATTAAAATGAACTAATCTTTTTTTGAGTCATTTCGTTCATTTGAACTAGGCTGGTTATTGTGGCGCTCCAGCCCTCTAGTGGGCGATTAAAAAACAGTGCCGTTCTCAAACACGGAAGGCTGCCTGGCTTGCTTTATTTGACAAAGTATAATGCACAAATTCAGACCTCGCAATTGATGTAAATTGAGTACTGTATATCATCATTATATAAAGTCCCCACAACAAAATTCAAACCATGTAAAAACCACAGAAATATGTTGTCAATATGTAATCACCACTACTCCGGCTAAATCCTTCCATTTTCATAATCTTTCCCGAGTAGTATACAACCAGACCAACCATATAAAGGCTTATGTATATAATTACTATAATTATCTCTGAAGTGCTCATTCATACAGTAGCCTAACGTCCCTATCAGATTTGCAGTAAATATATTGAAGTAATAAGCTTGATACACTATATGAATAAACACACTCTTGTTAAAATTCAACCAATTTAATAATAATTTGGATCAAGCCACCACAAGTTCTTAAAGAACTCCAGCACAGAGAGAGGAACAAAGAAATATTAACACATTATATAAAAGCAGCAGTTTGGCAGTTGCAGACAGAGAAACACACATGAGCACATCGCTCTCAAACACTGCAGGTTGTTCACCAGTCACGAGCTGTGAAACAACAGCACGGCTCTGTTGGTAAATAAAAAGTTATGTTGCGTTCTCTGGCAGACCGGATCAGCTGTTAGCTGTTTACAGGGCTAACGCTAACGTTGTTATGTGGCTGTGTTTTAATGTTTTAATGACCGGGTCTGTTTGTTTTGGAGAGGAGACGACCTCGGAGGTAATTCAGGTAGAACCCTGTCAGGGCTCTGAAGTGGAGCGGACCCAGATCAACTCCCATCAGCTGTTGGCTGTAATGTTAAACACTAGCAGGATTAAAGTTACTGCGGCTGTGTTAAAACTATAACTTAGCACAACATAACTGTGCTGTAATAATGTTATGCTTTATTAAATGTCACAAAATAGATATTAGATATAATGTCAGTCCAGTGACTGTTACCTGACTACTGACCTGCCTCTCATTCTCCGGCGCTGGCAGTAACTCAGCCTGCCGAGTGAACGAAAGACTGAGGAGGACCCATGTGAACGAGTCGTTCATTCCTGCTCCACAGTAGGAGCTGTCACGTGACAAATGAACAACTGAAACAGACCTACAGTTGAGAGTCATGAACTAATCAGTTCTATTTCCTGTGCTGATGGAGCCCATGCAGCTCCCGTGTGACGAGTGAACGTAAGAGTCCGAGATCCTTCACACATGCGTGAAAATGAACAAATCACTCACTGAGACAACCCGACTCCCGAGTCATACACACGATTAATTCTTATGAGCGAAACGTTCTTTGAACGACACAACACTAGTTCTTGCTGTTTGAGAGAAAAACATTTCACAGGTGTTGCGAAGTCTGGTATTTTTATGTAATTTGACTAGAAACCTTTCACTTGAACTAGGATTATTACAGTAGCTTAATACAAAAAACGTAGTGTGCCTTAAAATAATTATAACAACATTGGTAAAACCGGTTGATACTGATACTTATTCCTCTGAGTCTACTTATCAGCCCTTTTTAAAATGATCATTTAATTCATAACAGTATTGGAATAGATTTAGCTTACATTTTAACTGTGTTTACAACAGCAAACAAACTAAACTAAACTATAAAACTCTAAACTAAATAACTGGAAATGCATGTAATAATGCCAGCGTCAATGCAAAATAAAGAATATTCCTGAAGTCAAAGTAAAGAGTGAAGAAGAAATGGCCCTATATAGATTTCAGAAAAAGGTATGAAATGTTAATGTGAAAGGTAAATGCTACTCTGTCATGGTTATTATGGGCCGACAGAATGAACACACACATATTAGTTTATTTATTTAGATTTATGATTAGACATATAGTAAATCAAAATCCAAATATATCTCAGATTCACAATGCAATATATAAAATCATCATCTAAATATTGCCTATAGACACACATACACACACACACACACACTTGTCTATAGATTTGTCTCACTCTTAAAGCTAGACCTGGGTATTCACTTTTTCTTTTTCAAAACTGTGTCACAGCATTTGCAGATGTATCAATACAGAAGTATCAGTATACGCATATCAGTAAGGAATACATAACGATGTATTTCTGTATCGATATGTTGAGAACAGCCCACCTAGAACAGGTGGTATTATGCTCATTTTCAGGTTCAAAATCTTATTTAGGGTTTGTACCAGAACAGGTTTACATGGTTTAATTTTCAAAGAACACCACATTGCTGCAGCTCCACTTTTCACCCTGTGTGTTGTACGCTCCGCTCTTGAGCTACCAAGAAACAAGGTAGTGTGATCCAAATCAAAGCTGCTTCAGACTGCAACCGTAACCTAGCAGATGGTATAAGTTACTCTCAAGTCCACAACCACACAACATCATTGTTCCACATCTTACCATAAACCACTACAAAAATCACCATATTTCAACTCAATTTTACATAAAAATCGGCCAAACAATTTGAACGTTTGCTCAGTAGCTTTCACATCAGGTGTAACATTAGCATTATAGCTATAACTTTAGCTGTGTTAGCCAATGTTTACAACAACTACGCACTTGAACAGTCTGTGAAGTTACATTGCCGTGTTTATTTTAAATATAATTCACAACCAATAAAGCATACTTACAGGTTGTGATTGTGAATTTCCAGGCCCAAACAGAGTCTGAGTTGCATTGTCTTTTAGGACTAAACGTTGAACTGTTGCCGGAGTTCTGACGGTCTATGCTGCCTTGCCAAAAAATGCCATAGCACAAATCGATAGACTCGACTCTACTCGGCCATGCTCCATTTTCCATTGCAGAAAGTACCCAGAGATATCACTCTGCTGTTGTTGCTGCAGCGGTCTGTGTGACGGCGGGAGCAGAGGGCTCTGTGAGTGGGCGGCTGGCCGGCCTCACACGCTCCTCCCGTGGGTTGGCACAGGCTTCCCCCGCAGCCACTTGTGGAGCTCCTCAACTCCGAAAATATTCAAGCATATTCGAAATCTACACAGCTGATTTCTCACCTCAAAACTTCTCAGAAGTGGATTTAGTGATGAAATTCCATACAAAAACTGTAAAATATAAAACTTTCTGTTGCAGCAATGATGATGCAGTGAATAGTGAATATTCTCTCTGACCAATCAGCAGTCTGTCGTGTTTTCACATTACATTTTAGTATCCCTCAGCTCGTTTGGAACCTCGATGGAGGTGAGGTGATACAAAACAAAGTACCTGGAAGCAGGTACAGGTACATTTCTACAATGGAAAACCAAACAAAGGCGAGTCACACCAAAGGGCCTCTGCTCAGACTAGCTTGGTTTGAGGGCGTGCCTGACCCCGCTGGCTGCTTGTCAAGCTTTATGACGCGTTTTCATTGTGACATCACAAGTAAAGGAAGTGAAGGGCTGGACTACAAACGAGCTGTTTTCAAGCGGTTCAGAGCAGAGCTTTCTGTGGGAGATGGGAACTCCCGTTGGGCTGGACTTTTTCACTTTACAAACCTGTTACATGCACAAAAAGATATATAACTTAATATATATATATATATATATATATATATATATATATATATATAACAAAAAGCATAAAACCACCTCTTTAATGTGCCCCTTTTATACTTTGAGCACCTGCCCTTCAGGAGGTCTCTGCACGGCCCAGCTCAAAAGCTTTACTCTTTGCAGGGAAAGTTGATTTATTATATGACCTTCATCTCACTTTTCTACCACTGACCTGTGAGCATTGGAATAAACAAATATTAGCTGCTTTGCTCATAGGTACCACAGTGGTTATCAGTCAGGGCAGAGTTTCCTCACATATCAGCTCTGACTTTGACAGAAGCATCTTACAACACATGAAATGTGGTGGCAGTCGGTAAATTACCTCCTTTATGGTAACATTTAACAGAAGATTAGCAATGCACGCACACATACCTCAAGCATCCTTACAATAAATAAAAGTAACTAAACACGTTTATGCACAAATACACAAGTTCATGGTTTGTTTTAGGATGGAGATTTTACTGTATTATATAATGCTGTACAGGAGGCAGAGAAAGCCTTTGGGATTAAATTATTATCAGACAAGGCAAACAGGTTTCAGGAAACTAGTGTGCTGATTAATCGATAATGAAAATAATAGTTTGTTGTAGCCCTACATTTACGCACCTCCCTTTTGTGTAGTAGACAACATTTGACCACACACATTACTTTTAAGTCTACTGCCACATTTTTCTCATGCAGAGATAAAGGCAGAGCATGAACGTAAACACCCTCACCTCCTCCCAAAACAAGCCTCTAAGAGTGGAAAATGCAGCAGATTTCAGGTCGATCACAGGCCATGCTATGCCATGAGAAACCACAATCAGATTTTTTGTTGCACGGACAGCATGACTGCCTTTTCCATCAAACAAGATTGCATGGTAAAATGAGTTGTTTATATTAACATGTTGGAGGTGTACGGTGCTGCTGTTTTGTTGGGTCTCAGCTTGTCATCTGCAGCTTATCTAACCAGCGCATCATCTCTGCTTCTCCTTTTACAATACTTCCCTGCAATATTTTAAAGCAATCCACTGGGGGGGAAAAAAACAGCCCTGACTTTGGAGACAAATACATTTCCCGGAAGTTGCTTCACAACAAAAGTCTCAGTTTGCTTTGTAATGTGAACCATAAAGTGTTGGAGCAAGCAGATGCAGATTGTGACATGCCAGTGTAGAAAAAACATTAAAACCATCTTGAGGAGTACTTAAAAGGACTCATGAGATCATCAAGTTTCATAACATCTTCCACATCCACCCACTGAAGGCCTATTTTGCTTAATTCTGCCCAACTGAAGGTTGAGAAATGCATGAATCAGACGCAAGAGGTGTGTTGATCCCGGAGAGGAAGACTAACTTTAGGCCGACGTCCTTCTTCTCCTTTTTTCTCCTCTCCCCTTCACTGATTAAACCACTTCCTCTGCAAACCACAACCGGTGTCCTCCACTCTCACTGTAACATCGATTAAACCCATAGGCCTCATTTAACGCTGACAGTAAAACGGAAAGAATCAGATAGAGGTGGAGTGAGAAACGATGGTCGGACTAGAGAGGGATTTCCCCTTTGGTCATGCAGTGCAGAGAAAAGAGAAGGAGGAATGCGTAACTCTTAAATGTCCACTATTACACACTGCAGTGAGACTGCACACCTAGTATAGTTAAATTTAGCAACACAGGCTTTTGGTAACTTACCCAGTTTATCATGATCCAACAGGAATATTTCAACAGACTTCTATGAGGACAAAACCAGACACTACAGCAGCCTAGTCTTAGTTAGCATACTGTATGTTTTCTGTTTGGCTGTTCCAAGGCAGGAACAGGAATATTTCAACAGACTTCTAGAGATGAAGGACAAAACCAGACAACGCTAAGGGTCACCCTCAATCAATGCAAGCTTCTCTCATATTATGCTGAGGGACCACCTCGTCCAGTTTGCCAAAGAGAAACACAATTATCCTTGGTCGAAAGATGCTGTCACAGATGAAAGATCTATATGGAACAAAGGAAGGAGGAGATTTGGAATAAGCCATACCGCAGAAATTCAGTTAAAACGATTACTACACAGAACCATAAATCTAATTTAATTTACAGAGGGCAGGGTCCCAGTGTGTTCAAAGGCAACAGAGGCAGGCAGATATAAAGGTATCCCTGAAGAGCTGTGTTTTTTGTCATGTTGGTGTTGTTGAGGATGACGGTTTTGATAAGACAGTGTAACTGTTGGGAGACAAATGTTGTCATTGGTCTGGTACAAGTTGATCCCTAGACGTGTACCGAGTGTTTTGATTACATTAATGCAACTGTTGTGCAAAGCTGCAGACAACTGTCTGAACTGTTTTGAAAAACTGAACTCAGTATAGAGAAAAAAACTGTTACCATTTGTATACAACTGTCACCAAAATGACTAATCATTGCCTAACAGTTCTTAATAAGAGCTTGAGTGACAGCAGTGAGGTTTGCAGCTGTAGTTTCTATCAGTCCTTTGAGGATGCACAGAGAAGGGTCTGCAGGATACATCTGCTCAGAGAGGAAAGTCCAAAAACAGAATGAGCAATGCAGACATGTGATGTCCACCAGTCCAGAGAAACATGCAAAGACAATAGCAAGTGTACAAAGTTGACTAGGTAAAAGGTGTGTGTGTTTGTGTGTGAGAGTTGATGGGGTGAGAAGTCAGTGGTCTAGACATGTCTTGTCTAGGGAAGAAGTTAAGTGTGTGTGTGTGTGTGTCCCACTATTTAGAATTTTTTAGACTGCCACAGTTAGTACTGAAAGACGTTTAGAGCACAAGTGTGCAGAGACATAAAAGAATCAAGAAGCATTTTTCTGCAGCTCCTACCTGAATACTTGGAAACTGTAATAACATTTGCGGTTTTGCATATAGGGACAGAGAAGTTGATATAAGATAATGTGAGCTCCCACCGCATTTTAGAATAAAATTAAATCATCATCAGACACGATGTGACTCAAGCTATGCACAGCACATTTGGTTTAAAGTTACAATCCAATAGATTTCCATGAAATAAATCAGTGTAGTCCAGGGCTGCTGTTTTTATCTCACCGTTTGCTACTGTTCACTCTCCTACAGCCGTATCAGAGCTGTGTTACATAACTGCTAATGCTAACCCAACATTTTCACAGCTTCACATTATCATCATTCAACTGGTGAAACACTGGGAGGCTTTATTGCAAAGCAGCCACAAGAACACAATGTATTTGTCAGTGAGATAAGTGCTCATGTGTGATCAGTCTTAAGCTAGACTTACCACCCCGTGGTTGCAGCTTACATCCATGTCTATCCAGAAAGTGTAGTGAATACTTTTTGGCTGAATGGAAGTTATTACATTATTGATGCATGATTCCATTGAATATACATTGAAAAGATTATTAAAGGATTATCATATATGTATTGACTAAATGGGAACACATGTACTTGATTGCTATGTAAAGATGGATTCTTATAGCCACACAAAATGTGGTGCTTTGGTCACTGTGGGTTATGCAGGGCAATGGGGATTGGACCCAACTGGTACAGTTAAATGATTTATTGTTCATGAAAGAGTTTACAGGCAGGTACAGGTAGGCCAACAGGCAGGCCGGTAGGAAGGCAGGCAACAAACAGGGAACGTGCAGGGAGATACAGGTCAAAAATATCTCCTTTCCTAACCACCTTTTGTTGACCTCGATGGAAAACGTCATGAGATCAATCCGTAAGGACTTAGGAAAAGCGGACGGCGGGTCTAAGAGAATCCGACTGCTCTTTTCTAAGCAACGTAATTATGCCACGGCGGATTTTACTGACGTGACCTGACCTGATGAAACTACAATGTTCTGAAGATGGACTAAAAAAAAGCGCATCTTTGACACTGCGCCCCGTGTTGTTGTAATGCAGGCCATCTAAAGGTGGAATATATTACTTAATAACCAAGATAGCAAAAAGGCAGATAAGGTAGCCTACCAGTCACTAAATAATGGATAATAATGGGTTGTCACATTGAGAATGCTTGCTTACACTCACCCTCCTGCCCACCCACTGGCTATTTATCAACATGAATCCCAATTGTATGTGAATACAGTGTTTCTGTGCCGAGAGAGAGAAAGAAAGAGAGTGAGGGAGCGACGGGGCGAGAGGAGATGCTGAGAGAATATATGCTGTGCAGCGCTCTGTCATCAAATACGATTTTATCCATAAAAAACGCCTACTGTAGAGGTTATCCAGCTTGGTCTTTTCCTTTATCAAGGCGAGGGAGCATCTGTGACTGAAGTAAAATTAATTTGCTGAAGGCTGCAGAACATAACGTGAGGCTACACGCTGCAACATTATCCTCACTTTGATCACGTTACGAAGACTAGTGACAGCTCGCGTGGGGATATATGCATATTAGCAAGTTATGGCATAAGAGAGAAAAGGCTTAATAGCCAATGGTAACTTACATGGTGATCAACCTCCTTTATCCGTCATGGTTGGTGATTTATTTATTTTTTTATTGTAGAAAACACTTATTTCAACAACCTGAAAGATAAAATGGTGTTTAAACAGTATTAGATTACAAAAAAACAAAAGAAAACAAACCAAAAGAAAGAAGGTAATTGTGAGTCTTATTAAAGTATCATAATGTGTGTCTGTATTGCAAGGATCTTGCTAAATGTGGTTGATGGATTTTATCATTTGAGTTTGAGAACCTGTGGCGCTGTAAATGTTGCTGCTGCAAGGAATTGTGTGACGGCATTCTCTCCTTTCCTTTAATAAAGGATGGTCCGGTGTACCCTATGCTAAAGGAGATATGAAAGGAAGCATTGAGGCACCTTTCCTTAGCTTTTAGAGAATTCGAACAGCTCTTATCATGGCTGCCACTGAAATACTTCCGGTTCACTTCACTCAGTTAGGAATCTTCCTAAGCAAAAAAGACTTTTCAAACTCAGCCCAGGTAAAAAGCTCAAATGGAAAAAAACAACAAGGAAACTAAAATGAAGTGGCAATGAAAACAGAAAGTGAACTGGTCGATATGGTGAATGGCTGATAAGGGAATGAGCTGCAGGTGAGGAGTGGACCAAATAACTGCAGAGCAGATGAGGGAAGTGACAACAGGTGTGAAGTTGGGTGTGGCAGTCAGGTAATAGGGAAGGGCGGGAAAGTTCATGGCCATCTGGTTCCGGTGGACTGGTCAAAAAGGTGTTTTGTGAGGTCACAGTGACCTTGACCTTTGACTACCAAATTCAAATCAATTTGTCCTTGAGTCCAAGTGTACATTTGTGCCAAAGTTGAAGAAATTCCTTTAAGGTGTTTGTGAGATATCGTGAAAAAGCTTTCCAGTTTTATTAACCTCTTAAAACAATGTGAATTTGTTTGGTTGCACGGTAAACAAATACACTAGCTGCTCTTCTGTTAAATTCCTGACAAATTAGCTGCTCACCGAATGTTTGCTGTAGTTTTAAACTGCACTTGCTGTTAAAACAGTAACCACAGATGTCGCCAAATCAACCACGACTGAAATCTTAAAGATTTTAACTTTAATTTTATCTAATAAACAATAGTAGTCTGGCATAGGTAATGTCACCTTTATTGTATAAATGCAAACTTTATAAACAAAAAAACTAAAACTAAAGTACAACTATAGTTGTGTGACTCACAGCTATTTTATGGGAAGTGTAGCACAAACCTATAGCAATGTACAGAAAACATGGGGGGGGGGGGGACAGAAGAACTTGACTATTGCCACAGTAATTCCTGAAAGTCAGATCTTCGAGAGTTACGTGACACAGTGTGTCAGAGTTGTGTGAAAAGCTCCGCCTCTGTCTCTTATCTGTTTCATGTCTGAACACATCCAGTTTCACTCTAACATTGTTGGAATTGCCCTTCCTCCCCTGCTCTGACTCTGAGAGCTGAACTTATTAGACTGTCAACAGTTTGTCAGAGAGTTTATTCCAACTAGATGAAAATGTCAAATACCGCTTTCTATTTTTTTTTGTAGCTCATTTGGACAAGTACAAAACACTCACATGCCTTTGTTTCAGTTTATTACACACATATGGCTTATGTAATGGTCGCTTAAATGACATGCAAAATGTGCTGACCTTCTATTTATCATAGCATTCAGTACTTCTTTTTTAACATTGAAGTCTGTACAATGAATAACCGTCATAGAAGAGGCAGATTTCATTTCAACTTTTAAGGTTTACTTCTGTTTATGAAAACGGTGACAGAAAATGACAAAACTATTTTTACAAACAGCCAGCTCAGCCTCTGTCTGAAGAGTCCAGTTTCACATTGATCACTGTCTAGACGTCACTGGAGTACATTTATTATAGTGGTTAAACAAATATACAGTATGTTGTATGTCCATGGTAACAAGTGGTCCAGGACTGAGTGGCTAACCTGCTTAACGGAAAACAAATGTGGCTGAGCACTCTGAGCACTAGCCTTTTCAGCCATCAAGTTGCAGCCAACTTCTGTCATTAAACTACACCGGCCAGAGCAGATAATGTGTTATTATCTTAACACTGCACTGTTGTCACATTAAACTCTTTGTAGCATGCAGTAGCTTTAGTCGCTAAGGCAATGCTACAAAGTTAGCTACCTAATGCTACTTACAAGTTTGGAGCTTGGTTTGTTTGTATATATAAAATGAGCTAGAGAAAGATCAATAGAAGAGTGTAAATAATAATAAATAAAGTCCAGCACAGACCAAAGGTGCCCCTCAAGGCCCTGAACCCCTAACTGCTCCCCAGGACACATCACAATGGCAATGCTCCTAATTAGGATGGGTTAAATACAGAGGACTAATTTTGCATGTGTTGTACCATGTATAACTTTATGTGACAATAAAGCTGCAAGTGCAAATATATATTTTTTTACACTGCTTTTTAATTGTCTATGTAAAAGCATAAGCATTCATTCACCTTTTACTACATGTTCAGGGCTCCATATATTTCACTATACACTAATTCAAATAAAATCTGCCTTTGTCCTGTACCACGGTCATTTTATTGATTTGTGTCCCACCTGTTGTACTTCAGAGGCTTGATTTAGCATTTTCATCCTAACATCCCTGCTAAATCCTTGTATTTCTTATATTTCCTTTACCTTGGGAATTTCCAGCAACGTTTTTGCTAATGTGAGCCTACAGAAGTGGAATATCTTTTTACTACTTGTTACAGCAAGTTCAGTTTAAAAAGTGATGACAGCCCGTTTCCTGAGGTTATGCAATAACTCAAATTATTACAGCATCACGTTATCTGTTGTTGGTGATCCTAAATGATTAATTTGTTGCTAAATGGCCAGTTAACTTACTTTATTTCCCTGCCTGCTCTTTGTGAATAGTAATGAGTTAATGCCTGGAGCATAGTCAGCATTCTTCCCACGAAGAAGCAAACTCTAAGAAACTCTCCCTCTGTCTTCCTCTTCTTTCTTTTTCTCTTTCGCTTATCTATAAACCAACAACTCCTGGGAGATTCTCTGCTTGGCCAAGGGGGTAACTAAAACAAAATCAACAAAACAGTGCACTGTTACACGGTGTCTTTCTCACTGGGAGCACTTTCTTGTGTACTTGGGTGTGTGTTTGTGGCAGTGTGTTCTGTATGTGAGCCGACAGTGATCCTTGTCAAGACTTGCTATAAGAAACTTATGTCTGAATAATGCTGGCAAACAGGCAGAGCTAGGAGCATAGCTGTATCCTTTCAGAAATAAATTCCAGGATCTAGAGTCAACACAAAGAAAGTATTTGTCTTCTTCTTCTGTCGTCTTCTTCTGTGAGTGATGGCAGGCGGATGGTGCTGTGGTCTTCCTGTTGATGTTCTTGTGGTCATGCTGGGACTGAATGGATGTTACTGATTGCAAGTCATGTCTCCCCTCCGAATAAAACCACCACAAAAATGTAAGTGAAGAGCCTGATGTCACAAATAGGGTTTATCTCTCATATACAGGATGTTTATGTTATATATGATGCAATTTTTATATTATCTCTCTCCTTCCATGTACTTTGAAGGTTGGTGTATAATACAATGCTGTTACATCATTACAGCCAATATGGACTCACTTACAAATGGCTCTCAAATTATATTATTCATCAGAAAGGATATGCTGATGGAAATGGTTGGACTTTGTTGTGGTGGTGCTTGTGGTGTCCCTTTTATTCCTGATCTACATTAGAGACATGGTCACTGCATCATCTATATCTCTGCTCATTTGATGCTGAAGTTTTTTTCCAAATTTTTCTAAAGCAAATTCTGAACTAGATACATTTTCAAAATACTTTTTATGCAAACTTTTTATAAATGCCAATAAATAATACAATAAATGTATGACGTTTACTGGCCTTGCGTTTTACATGATGAAAAGGTGAGTGGTACAAATCGCCTTTTATCAGTCTGCAGTAAGATAACAAAATAATTTGGTATTAATAAAGAAAGTTTGTTTGTTTCAACGCAAATATTCACAAAGATTTTCTAGACTCACTAGATTTATACGTCAGATCAAATGCTCTATCGCCATCTGCTGATGATGGCATGTGCTCAGTCCTGGTACTCCTGGACCTTAGCGCTGCTTTTGACACGATTGATCACAACATCATGTTAGACAGACTGAGGCACTGGGTGGGGATCTCTGGTACTGCCCTAGAATGGTTTTCATCCTACCCGTTAAATAAGAAGTTCTGCGTGTCTGTAAACAACTATGAGGTCTTAAATTGAACATACTGTATATAGCACATCCATCTACCTCAACTATCCAATGTCAACCGCTTATCCTGCGTACCTCATGTGCTATAATAAAATTGTATTAAGTCCATATCATATTGCATAATGACTGCACAAAAATATTTATTACAGCATCCTTTGCACTATTTCACCACACTGCTGACACTGTCCTGCTTGTTTATGCTTGTTTTGTGTAATCTAAGTAATGTAAAACCAGAGTCAAATTCCTTGTATGTGTACGCATACCTGGCAATTAAAGGTGATTCTGATTCTGATATATTTTATTTTTGTGTCTGTGTTTGTCTTTGTCTTGTAGCCATCAATGGTAAGGTTGTACTTAAAATATATATTCCACAGTGAGCTGCACTTTGAAGCAGGAATCTTATTTGGACAGAACATCTTCATTAATTCTAGGGGTGGCTGTGGCTCAGGATGTAGAGCTTGGATTCCCGTTAATCGCAAGGTTGGAGGTTCAATCCCCGGCTCCTCCAGGCTGCATGTCGAAGTGTCCTTGGGCAAGATACTGAACCCCACGTTGCCTCTGGCTGTTCCGCGTGTGTGAATAGTTATTTTAGTTTCTGTTTGAGCACTTAGGCTCAGTGTATGAATGGTGAATGCAGATGTATTGTAAAAGCGCTTTGAGTGGTCGAAAAGACTAGAATGGCGCTATACAAATACGGAGCATTTACATTAATTCTGCAATTTGGTTGACCTTGTTGTCGGTCATATACTTAAGTGCACTTTGTCATAATGTTGTTAAGAGACAATGCTGTGCTGAACTCAAAAGGTCAGGAGACCATACGTGTTGGCAAAGGCACTAGTCCAGAACTATTAAAATGTCAGCAAAATAAATGCAGTTGATTAAAGATCACACAAAATAATGAGTGATTGGGTGGCCAATCATAAATATGTTGATTATGACAACAATTATGTTTGTTAAATTACAATAATTAATGAATTATTAATGTTTAAATATGCCTTCATATTATGTGCGGTTCATTATCCCTGATGTTACAGTACTGTATACTTCATCATTGCAGCCTCTATTCTGATCAGGCAGTATAGGTTTGAATTTACTTTTTCCCTCCTCAGAATAGTCCATGGTCCAGACTTTGTTGGAGTTAATGTTTTTGAAAAGGTATATGTCTGTAGTTCATATTTTAGTATGATAAGCACTGCAGAGTGATGGTTTATTCATTGTAATCTGCTCATGAATTTAACCAACATCTACAATAAATTGACTTTCAAAGCTAGTGCATAACCTAATCTAGGCTTATTTTAAGGACCTTTATTAATATTTTACTGTGGTATGTTTTGCATTATTCTAAAAGGTACATTTTGCAGTGTTTTTCATGCATCATTGTGAGTCTGTCTGAACTTAAGTGTCTCAGTGGCAGATATAACAGACTAAATTTTAGCAGTGTGACAATAAGGAAAATGAAACCCAAAATACAAAAGTTGAAACTGAAAGTGCCAAACAGTTAGAAACTAAAACCTGTGAAATACCATAGACTTCGAATGAGCACTATCCCCATGGAGAGCAGTGCATTTACTGATTTAGTTTGGTTTCATTCCTCCAGTCAATATTAAAGAAAAAAAGTCTACACAGTGTATTCCACATTCTTTGTATTGCTCAATTCTGTGTTTATGTGTTTAAGTGTTTTAGGGCTGTACTGTAAGGCCATACACAGGTAACTTAATAATCAACCCTGACAACTAAAAAAGCCGTTTAACAGTATTAATGACGTAACCTTGTTTTCCCCCGGCGTAGCAGTCTGTCTGCCATGCACACGTTTCAGTTCCATGTTTTGTCATGTGTCAGACGGAACTGATCACTTCCATTGTTCAGTTTAGTAAATGCTACAGTACATCTCCTCTGATCTGGGAATGCCTCGGGGAGCTCCCACGAAGAGCTGGAGGACGCCTGGTCCACTTTAAGGCTGCTTTAAGTGGATAGATGAGACTTGTTTAAATATAAATGAATAATTATGTCAGGTTATATTGAAGACACATTTGTCAAGCAAATAATGATTCAAGTGTGGCATCAGTTGGATCCATATCAACAAATCACTGACACTTTTTATTTAGAAGTTAATTATTTGGGGCAGTGATGGCCCAAGGGTTAGAGAAGCAAGCTTATGACCAGGAGGTTGCCGGTTCAATCCCTGAAGCAGCAGGATAAAATCCCCCCCACCACTGAGGGGTTGCCTACAACCTGGCTGTGTAACAATGTGATGAGAGCCTTCCTGAAAAAGAGAGGCTTTCTCTCCGTGAAGCTCCCCTGAATAAATAAATGTTAAAAAAAACCAGCTGGATGGGATCATTTTCCCTGGTAAGCGAAAAGGGTTTGTTATCCGACTTACATTCTATTATGTACCAGTACCATGAAACTGCTGCTCCAAAAATAATGGAAGAGCTAAAAAAAAAACAACAACTCATAAACACTGACATATCTCCATCTATCTCTGTTTATCCGCTCCCTTTCCTCTGCTCTCCCCCCATACATAATCGACCTCTCCCATCCTCCGATTGCTTTCCATGTAAAACGTCCTTTCCCCCTGACCCCTCGTCATCCATAAATACTCTCCTTATCCCTCTGCCATGTCTACACTCCCTCATTACTGTCTGTGCTCCCTAGTGAATTATGTCAGAAAGCAGCACTTCTGGAAACATGGCCTGAAGCCCCAAACAGCTCACTGGCTCACACAGCACTGTTTTAAATTAAGAAAGGATTTTTAAAAAACGTCTGCACCCACAGGTGTGAAAAAGAAAATGTTTACAGGAAGGTGCTTCCAGAATTCCTAGAAAACTCAATGTATGACTAATATCAAGTTTGAGGACATGCAAATGATTCTAAGAAAAAGTGCTCTTACGATGCTAACAGGATTCTTGTAGACAACCGAAACTTCCTACAGTTGTAATGTGTTAAGTAAACAAATGTCAGCATCACCTGCCTCTAGCTGCTTTCTTGAGAAGTTGTGACGTGATTCTCTATGAGGAAGTGATGAGCCAAACATTTTTGTCATACGTCTGACTTACTTTCACACACTCTTAATCACAACATGTGTTGTGGAAAAGATCATTTTTTTAAAATAAGTCAATAAAACCTTTAATATATTCTAGATTCATTACATGAAATATTAATGAAGCATATATAACACTGCTCACATATCGGCTTCAGCACTCAGCTGCTGGCTGAACTAAGAGGTTTCAGGTCTAAACGCCCACTGTACATCTATAAAACCACGGAACAAATGTGTACATGTAAGCAGAGTTGTGGTTTTTGTAGGTGTGATAACTCATGCATGAATTTGTCATCTGCAGATGACGTGATTATTCATACATATGTCTGGAATGAAAATAGAAGTGTTTACTCTCCTACAGTAGAAGAATAATTGAGGTTGTGTCATCTAATAGGGTTTTTCCACAGGCCCGGGTTGGTCCACTATAACCATGATTTTCCAAGCAGCAACCTCAAAGCATCGGGGGCAGCCCTGTCTCAGGTGAGCCAACAGAGTGGCTCAAGAATGTGTTGTGATAGACAAGTGGCAAGAGATAGAGGGCCGTTTAAAGAGTCACAACATCAATGCTTCAGTGTAACACAACTGATTCACCAAGAGCTCCACGCTGAAGGCTGTTTACACCAGCACTGAGGCTGCCACACATGTGAAAAATAAAAAAGCATTTTCATTTCCTGTTGTGAAGTCCCTTGTAGTCCACGTATCATGTGGTTCTCATCACAACCACAAGCTGTCAACAGTTTCTGTACTCATGAGGACCCTCATTGACATAATGCATTCCATGGCCACTTACCCTAACCATAACCATCACAACTGAGTGTTTCCCACAGGATTTTGTGAGACTATGGTGGATGGATATGGAAGAAAATAGTTTACATTTTGAAATTAAAAGCATTAATCTGGTGCACTGTGAGAGCAAAATTAAGAGGCTAGATCCATGAATAACCTTGCGTGATGACACAGCAAAAAAGTAAATTAATTTATTTAATGTTTTTCCAGCAACCCTTAAATCCAAGAATAAAGTCAATTCTCTAATAATTTAGTTTTTTTTTTTACTTTTAATGGACACATTTAACACATTTTAAACTTCCCGTAAATATAATCCAGTTCATCTTATTGCATATACATTGTGTTAACACCTTATTTTGAAAACCGGATGTTGTCACATTTGTAGCCTCATCTTAAATTCACAGAGTCCTACACAGTATGTAAATTATAATGTAAGTGGTGCTCATATTGCGTACAATGAAGACTTTATAGGCTCTGTTCAGGTGAGACTCTCATGCTGCAACACTTGTCTTTGTAATGTGAGAACAAAGTCGCAAACCCTTCTGGTCAGCTCACTCTGATCCGTCTCTTTTACCATAAAAGCTTGAATACGCGTGCACACCAAATTAAGATGCCAATCCCAGCTGACATCGGGCAAAAGGCGGGGTACACCCTGGACAGGTCGCCAATCCGTCGCAGGGCTCGAAGGTTCCAATACAGTCATAATGCAGAAATGCCAGAAACAAAAACGAAAATAAGCTCTGTGGCAAAAAAAGGTGTATGAAACATACATTTTGTTCAGCAAGATAATCTTCACAAATGAATACCACTTTTAGTTGATGGTCCAGTCTGATACAAAGAATGTTGTTTATGCGTTTGTTCTTTCTGTTTGTTCTTTCTGTTAAGGTCTCATTCATAACAGTGTGTCATTCCCACTTATCACAATGCAACCGCACGTGCTGTAGAGGTTACACACACCATATAAAGCATCAAAATCACACTCTGTGAGTGTGTTTGAGATCATCACACGACTGCCACATTCAAGTGATTTATCTGCTCCAGTTTACTTTGACCACTTCATCAACTCTGCTGTGTGTGTGCGTGTGTGCGCGCCTCTCAAGGACAGAGTGAAGCAAAAGCCCAAAGGGGGCGACACATCTGCTTATAGAAGTCCTTCACCCTGCTCCTCAATCAATAACGTACACACACCATTTATCCAGCCGACAGATCCTTAATTCCACTTCATTCTTTATTCACACACTGACTAGAACAGAGAAATCGCCTGATCTCTGCACTTTTCTCCTCACACCTCCACTCATCTTTTCCCATTCATATATGGGAAATGGGAGTTTTATGAATCAGACTCTAAAGAAGGTCCTGTTTATTGGTATAAAAACTTAAAAAAGTAAAGAAGACTGCCCGTAGTATGACGATGCAACGCTTTAATAAGACCCAGCTGACAATGATATTGAGGGCCAATGCCCTATACTTGTCTCTGTGGGATATTACACACTTTGTAGCAATCTACCGCCCCAACCACCCTCAGTCTGTGTCCCAGTGGGTTTCATACTTGTCAGAAAACACTATTGTGTGCAGGTCGCAGCGTAACCTCTCACCCCAACTAATGATTTATTCTGGTGACACATTTATATCAATGGCCTTCCCAGAGGGTGGGTCGTTAATCCCTACAAGCTGTAAGGACACAGCGCTTCTATAGGATTTCCATTAGAAGAAATCCTCGAACATGTTTAACAAATAGCTGTAATAACAGGTGGCCGAATGATGCACTCAATCCAGCTCACAGAGAGTCATTAGAAAACCGAGGGGAGAAAATATCCATAGGACCTTATTTTGGAAAAAACATGCACGGTAGTTAATGGCAAGAGACAAACAAATATTTTGCTCCTGTTTGAATTGTGCCCTCAATGATAAACATACATTTGAAAATCACAGTTTGTTGTAAAACTGCTGAAAATTCCACAACAAAAGACCACAAACCCAAAAGTCGCCTATATGACACTTTTTGGCTTTTTCTCTCAATGACTTACATGAGAGGATGATGTGATAAAAGGACCAAGAGTCGTTGCATTAAACTCATCAGATGAGATATATTTCTGCGTGGAACGTAGCTAAGTTACCTAGCTAGTAGCAACGTAGCAATGAATGTTAGCTAGCATTACAGCGTTACCATGTTGGTGACGTATATTGTGCAAGACAAAAGATGTAGTTCATTGAACACAAAACTAAATGTTACTTTACTTCTTTAGGACAAACTGCAACTTTCTTGACAAACAAACTTAACTTCAAAATTGACATTAACATCATATGTGTAATTCAGGGCACAAATAAAAGGGGATAAAAGACATACATATTTTTTCTGAAATAAGGTTCTCTATGGCTCTGACTTGGTCACCAATTTGTTACCAAGTAGACATAACACGAGATGAACACGTCTGGTCACCTTTGCAAGCAAAAAGGTGTCAGTACGTTTCACCCAAAATGCTTGTTGGATCATTGAACAGCGTCTTAAAGCTCAGGCAGGCAATTTATTTCAGAAGTACTTTTTGTAATGAGCACGAGCAATCATTTCATTCGGACTAGCTGTGTCTACTTTCATCACATTTCCACATGTGTACAACCAAGTGCAACACAAAGAATGCCTTAGCAGAGAGAGTTTGAAAAGGGTGCGCCAAAATTCCCATGTGTACAATTATCACCCCCCCCCCCCCTCTTTCTTAGATGGCTGGCTTTTCGCCATGTCTTCAAGTGTAGCTGTTCTGAACAGCTAACTTTACAGTACGTTAGGCAGAAGCAACTTACATTTGTGGAACAACATACAAGTGACAATAGATGCAATAAGAGCAGCAGTAAATACTAGTAAGAGCTTTTAGCACATATGGCATCAATAGGGTAAATACCTAGGGAAAGAAGTAAGAGTTATCGAATAGTACAATCAATATAAACACTTCAGATGTGGTTCGACGACACGTCGTACAAACTATTTGGTTTCAAGTATACCCCAGTCTTTAGAGTGAACAGTTTGCAAAGGTGTGGCCGTGTCTTCACAGGCTGCCAGTGAAAACAGCATGTCAGCAGAGCAGCAGCTTCAGTGATCCATCCAAGTCCACACAGCATGTGTTCAGGAACACTGACAAGTGTCGGTCACCCATGTTTTGGTAGCTTGGAGCCCAACACACAAGTTATGCATGTAATGCAGAGGAAAATAGACTAGGTACGGGTCACAATTACGTGCTTAAAGCGCGAGTAAAATGTCAACAACTGAGTCCTGTGCAGAGAGTTTATTAGATTTCTGGATGTCCAGATATCTAACAGTTCAAACCATTGTCAGATTTTAAAAAGTCACTGAACCACTGGAGTGTTTGCAGCAGTAATTTGTTTCTATTCTTTCTTTTTTTTCTAATCTACATTAATCACTGTATTTTGAGAACACACTATTGACTGAAACTAGGCTGTGGCCCAGGTGGTAGAGCAGGTCATCTACTGATCACAGGGGTGGCAGTTCCTCCTGTCCACGTGTCAATGTGTCCTTTGGCAAGGCATTGAACCCAGGCTTCAGTCACTGGGGATGCACAAGCCAGTGCATACCTGATTGCCGGTCCCATGCTTAAAAAGCCTACGCCAAATCAAATATGGCAATGCCAAATCAAATACATGGATACCATGACATACCGGATTGGGCGAGGCCTGGTTTGCCAGTGAGATGGAACAAGATGATCTGCTGTGGTGACCCCTGCAGGAAGCAGTTGAAGGAAGAAGAAGACTATTGATTGAAACTAACTTAAATGCATTGCTGGTCCATCAGTATATGTGCTGCAGCCTCCATTGTTTCAACTGAAAACTATTTAACAGAAGAGAAAACTTATGTTTAAGGAATACAGTATGACACGTGTTCACAGAAGGGTTTACATGTGCTCACGTTTAATCATGAAAATAATTCATAATGCATTTATTATAAAAACACCCCCAACACTCGCGATGACGAATAGTTAATTTGCCAGTCCAGTGAGCACAACATACTCAATATAGTAACCTGAGTCATATTGATTTAATACACTGATGGAGAACAAATAATATCCACTTGTTTACACCGCTGCTCACACGACATGCTGTAACCCAAAACAGTATCAATGTACCATTTGAGTGTGTGTGTGTGTGTGTGTGTGTGTGTGTGTGTCTGAGATAGAAAAGTAGAACAGGACTGTCGACACAAAAGAGAGATGAGAGGTCTGACGTCATCAGTTACAACACACACATACAGTTTTAACAAGAGAGCTGTCCAGGCTTATCATGGGTGGAGGACGCACACACGCACACGCACAAACGCGATACATGTCATCAAGAACGGTAATGTTGCATTACATTCCTGAGAAACCGTGGCAGAGGAGGGTGTTTACCATTTCACGGACATGGAGACAGAAATAGGCACAAAGAAGATGATGTTTTCTCTGCTGTACGCTGTAGGGAAGGTAAAGCTGAGTGTGACCTCAACTCACCTAGACACACACACACACACACACACACACAGAGCACACCGTACTGACCCTTGTTGTGGCTAAAATAATTATAACAATATGAAAATGCTGGACAGAATATGCTGAATTTTTTTCTATATTGATCCAGGAAAAAACTCTTAATGGCAGCAGATGTTATTAAATGCTGACAAATGCTGACTACAGAAGTGTGTGTGAGTGTATGTGTGTATGTGTGTGTGTGCATTAGGTACCTTACAGTAATGCTGCATTGTTATGATTATACTCACAGCTTCCAGATGATATGACAGGAAGTGAAGGGAGGAGAGTTAATAGCTGAAAGCATAACTTCAAGATCCAGAATGGAGATCAGTCTGTTTTTGTTTGTGTGTGTGTGTTGGCTTTGGCACTAGCATGAAAGTATGCTGGTGTTACAACAAAGTTCCAAGCCCAATTTTTATTTTGGCACTGTAAGAGAAATGCTGTTGATGTTGGTGGTTTTCTGGTGTTTACTGCATATTTTTATGTTCCGTATAAAGAATCATTTCTCAAACTATCTCACATCCTTCAATAAACTATACAAAATTTAAACCTACTGTGCTACTTTAAATTGTGGCTGTTTTACTTCAGCTTTTATTTACATTTGTGCACTTGGCCAACAACTGCATAAGAAGCATCGATGATTTTATTTACACTTTCTCAAAATACAAGTAAATTATCATAAAACATAAATCTAACTAAAAAGGAAGAATCAACAAGTAACCTTCACTCATTCTGAATTAATATTTATCAGAACATGTTGATACCACATCGAGGCAGATGGCCGCCCACCCTGAGTCATGGTTCTGCTCGACGTTTCTGCCTCTTAAAAGGAAGTTTTTCCTTGCCTCTGTCGCCTAGTGCTGCTCTTGGTGGGAATTGTTGAGTTTCTGTAAATAATATCAGAGTATGGTCTAGACCTGCTCTTTTATGAGCACTATGAGATAAATGTTGTTGTGATTTGGCACTATATAAAACTGAATTGAAACCACCCACTGTATTCATATTCATTGCAGGTGATATTTCTTCCAGGAGTTCCAGTACTCTTTGTAAGTACTCTATTGAACATTATTCTCTATAATCCCCAAGGCTGGGTTTTAATTGATGTTCTCATGTGAAAATTCATCGCTTGTTTCCCCTGAGATCTTCCTCCTTTCCTTTGAAGGAAGTACTGTAAAAGGCATGACAAAGAGCAGCTTAGGGTTTGTTTTTAGTAAAACTACTCTGCCACCTTGTGACACCATATCTGGTGATCAAATTCATCACTTCTTTGGAAAATGACACACACGCAATGTCACAATAACTGCCAACACACACATCATCTGACTCTTCTGAAAACAAACATGATTGTGATGTCGGTCAAGTGGACGCTTTAACACTCTGCTTTAAAAGCTTCCAACTGGCAGACTTGTAAGTGATAAAATCTTTATAAGATAGCTTGTGAGGGTCAACAGATGTCAAGCTCTGACCCCAAAAATGTATCCTCACGTTTATCATCATCACTTGCATGGACACAACTTTTGTTTGAACGAAGTCATCATCTGGGAGTGGGGCCTGAAGCGAGGTCAGCTCCATTGTCAGGCAAGGAAAAACACAGATTTTCTTTTTAACATCCCCCATAGGATGTAATTTAAGGCACTCTCCAGTGAGGTAAGTACAGATGGTGCACCAGGGGCCCAGCTGATTACAAGGGCCAACGAAGGACAGTGACAATTGCCACATGGATTGTGACCAGATGCCGTCATCCATTCATTCATACTGTGTTGGCATAATGAGCTGCTGTGCTTTTCTTGATTGCTATTAGTTCTGTGGTATCTGACATGACTCTACATGTTGTGGATTTGTTACTCTAGGCTGGTTTTAGCTATTTCAATTGTTTGATAGTCGGAGACAGCCACCCTGTTCTCACTCCCAAGTCGTCACATATGGATGCATGGTCAAGTCCCATTGGCTTCAGTTTATAACGGACTGGACGTCAGTTTTGAACGCTAAAGGTAGGTATAGGATATTAAACAGAGAAGTCCGAGTAAGGAGGTGGTTGGACACGGACGGCAGCTTCACTTCAGCTGCTGTCCGTGGTGCTGATGAAAGGCTGCAGGTTTGCAACTGCATGGAGTCATTGTGTGTATGTACGGCAATCACAATTATGTTACGCTGCAGGCATTCTCGGTTGTTTTCGCTACACTACGCCTCCCTCGTGACAACAGTAGGTGGCTAATTTGCAGTATCCAAATCATTTGATTGCATGGGTTCTGCACGACATAAAAAAAGCAAACTATCAGTATGTGTAAATCTAAAATCAGGCAAATTACAGAATGTTACACGGGTGGGTTGACTATTCGTCAAAGATTTATGGTAGGAATACAAGTATATGTATATACTGTATATACTGTATATATATATAACTGTGTGTTCAGCTTTCACAAACATGTTCTGTAAAGAGTTTAGCAAGGGCATGTAAGGGCCTGTATTTGTCTTAAGATGTTGACTGTGACACTCGGGTTGGTTATTTGTCTTCCAAAAGAAGATAAAATAAAGATATTTCTATTGTATACTGAAGCTGTTTCACACTTAAACAGCTGGCTGGATTTATATGTAACAATACAGAATACTGGATTGGACTTTAATTCCAATCCACATTTACACAAATAGAACTTTTATTTTTAATATATAAGGACTTTGTTATTTGTATGATCGTCATCAAGCCACATCTTTAAAAGTATGTAACTGCTTTGTAAACCATTCGAAACACTGAGCAGTGAACTGGCCTCTGGCAGAGTAGACTGCTTCTTGTTTTGAGCGGGACACCATGTGCTTTCCACTCCTTCATGATGCCTCTGTTCTGTCTGCAGTGTTTCCTAGTCTCTGAGGACCACCAGTAAGCTGACCTCTGCTCTCTCTCTTCTCCAGGTCGCCCCCTCCCTGCTTTGCATTTAGTTTCCAATAAAAACATGACTTCTATTCTATCCTGAATTTGGAAAGCTCCACGTAGGAGAGATTTTAATCAGTCACCCTTTGCTTACTGTTATTGCAGCTGAGGGAGCAACATCAGTCATGCAGAAATAAACTTGAAAAACCACAGGGAGAAAAAATAAAAACCAAACATTATCAGATCACATCACTTTTACCATTTTACCATACTCCGTTGTGCAATTCTACTTCTGTCTCATATTTCTCTCCATAAGAAGGTTAGGACGCTGGATGGACTTATGGTCTCATCACAGAGCATCAAACCCAGAATAGAGACTGCAGGTTGGACTCTGTAAACAATCTGAAGCAGCAACAACAACAGAGTCTGGCAGCCATGTGAGATCAGACGTCTCTGTTCCTGAATGTCCATGTTTGGAGAATTTAAAAAGGTTTACTTCTCCACTTTGGAAACAGCTGAGCTTAGCTTACCGTTCCCATTTCTTCAAACTTGTTGTATAGACAATATAAAAACATTCTTGGAACCAAACCACTTTATGAAGGAGTCATTTACAGAAGAACATTAAAGGAGACATGAGGTGAAACGAGGAACCCTAAAGGAACTCCAATAAAAGTCAATCATCAGTCAGGGTTTTGGTCTGAAAGCTTCTCATACTGCAGTTTCAGCAAAGAGTAGAGAGACTGTGAAGGATGCAAGTTAAATACAAACCTGTCCCTGTTTCTATTCTGCTAAATTCCAACAACAAATACATTCAGAGAGAAATGTTGAAGTGTGAGAAAACACTTTAAATGAACAATCCTGGTGAGTCATCAAAATGTTGATACAGAACATTTCCATGTTTTCAGTTTCCACCAACTCCTAGGGGAAATATCTGGCTCTAACTGATAAATCCTCCATTATGTTCTCCAGCTCGTCTCTTACTGTGGCTCTTTCTCAATACCAAGTTCCGACTTCTGTAAATATCGCTCGTTACTGTAAGTACGTGCAATAAAACCTTTGCAAGTAAAACGACAATACTTTATCAATACACCTGTCTGTAAAGGTAACGTTAAACATGTAACGTTAGACATGGTTAATTTAATCATCTCTGTCCTCAGTATCTCATCCTGTATGTTTTATACAAGCACAGCTAACGCTAGCTTGGCATTAGCCAAATGTTAAAAACAAGCTAAATAGCAAAAGAGGAGGAGGGACAGATACAGACCGATGTTATTCTTTCTAAACGTCACTCACTACTTGTGATGTCAGATAAAGTTATTGAGCTACTTTGCTGTTGTAAACATTAATGTTGCTGCTCTAGAAACAACATTTAGCTGTATTTAAAATATTAGATTAAAAACAACCAGGCCGTTAATATGTACACTTCAATATATGTTTATTTATCGCAAGTGATCTCAATATATAATGATATCACACATTTTTTTAAAGAATATTTT
This sequence comes from Micropterus dolomieu, assembly GCF_021292245.1. Lineage (NCBI taxonomy): Eukaryota > Metazoa > Chordata > Actinopteri > Centrarchiformes > Centrarchidae > Micropterus > Micropterus dolomieu. The sequence continues at coordinate 31,554 of NW_025737709.1, forward strand.
CCTCATACCGTGCTGGCCTACATCATGCCCGTTTGGCAGTATCGATAGTGGTATCAGTATCAATAAAAATGAACGATCCCCATCCCTATCGACCACAGACTTTAAGTTTATTGAACTATTGACTATTAACTTGAACTATATTCCCGCATAAAAAACACTTAAAACTCTTTTATGTGACACAATAACAGCAGTATTATAACTTACAGTTGGGGGTCTTCTCCGCCATTGCCGCTTGTTGGTGCAAAATGCATTCTGTGATTCGGAGGGAGGAAATACACATCTGGGTATTTCACTGTACTTAGCTCGATGCACACTTTTGAATTGGTACAGTACTTGGGCTGCGACTGATGACGTTTTACAAGTACAGACAAAAACGCAGATTGAGAAACACCTTGTGTCTGCTGTCTGGTGCTGAGCAGATCATTTCATCGGTGGCTATTAGAGCTTTTTCGCTGAAAACAGCTGCCTGCTGTGGCTGGAAACTAATTTCATTAACTGAGGCTGAACCTATACAGTAACACTGCAGGCCATAAAACTCAACAAAGAGAAAATAGGTGAGAAATATTGTGTGTATAATGTATGAAGTTGGTCAAAATATTTGTTTGTCTTTGTTGCAAATTATATTTACCAATTCAATATATAACACCCATCCATCCATCCATCAGCTATATGCACTCAGCCTTCAGAGGGTTGAACATATAACATCATAAAATATCTATATTCATATCTAATAAAATAATGAGCAAGTTTCAATAAAAATATCTATACAAATGGAATACTGAAGAAAAGCCACCAGCCACATTATAAATATGCTTCATAAACAGTAACGTATAGAGGCTGTACAATATGAAGCCCACTGAATAGAGGAAGAATTGTTGCAGGGTAACAGTAGTTTTTACTGTGTACATGGTGAAAAGAACTTCAATTTACACAAAACACACTCAGGCACACATCTTTAAATCTTTTTCCTTAGTAGTGATCTGTGGTCACTGACCCTCTGCCCTGCTGCTACATTGTTATTTTAAACTGTTATGAGTCAAATGCACAAGCCCTGTGCACTACAGATCCTTGACCCCACACAAAAAGACACACACACAGATAAAAACATGGCGGATTTGTTTATCCAGCATGTCCCACTGTGACCTCCCCTTCAGTGATTTGTAACGGCAAATTTCCATTTCTTTCACTTCAGTCTCTTCTACTGAAAATTGGTGGTTTAAGTGGAAATAAGAAGCCCAAAAAAATACAGTCCCAGGTGAAATGCAAAATGCGCGCGCACACACACACACACAAACACACACACACATGCAGACAGCCTTTGTCATCCAGTCCATCTGCCATTTAAAGCGAATGTAGATTAGGAGCCAATTATTGAATCACTGTGGGAAAGAGAGTTCACAGTGAAAAACTCATGAGATAAAAGTTTACTTTTATTGTTATTATTATATGTGCAAACACTGACAGAAGTTGTGCAGCAAATCTTTCTTCTGGAAATCTTAATTGTTGATTTTTTTAATTGAAATTTTATGAAAAGGAGCTCAAGTGGGTCTTATTATTATCGATATCAGTAGGTCAACCAAAATAATACTGATCCACACAAGTCTAATTATCCTATGAGACAACTGAACAAATTATGAAAATAACAATAATGTATAAAACGTATACACCAAGTTCTTGTAAGACAGGTATGTATGAGCACAAATATGTGTAATGAGATACTAAATTTGAATCATTTATACTTTAATTTGAAGAGCTCAACCTGAATAATTCCATTAAAAAGCTGAATCTGAATGTAATATTCAACTGACCTGAAACTGGATTTCAACTCTCAGTACACTTTTAGTTCTCGCAATTCAAATCAAGCATTATAGGCATCAAGAAGGGGAAAGAAAGCTTGAAGCTTGAAGAGAACTGTTTTATTATTATTGTGGTCTATGGCTTTTCATTTGCAATTAATCTGTACTTTTCCAGATTAATAGATTGTTTGCTCTATAAAATGACTGAAATGTCCATCACACAGAGCTAGAGATTAGGGATCATTGAGGCACCATTATCTGTATTGGTTTGTTAACAACTAAATGATCCATATCTGTACTCTGAACGAGCAGGACTAGCCGAAAATGTTGCTCATTTAAGCCTGAAATTTATTCGAATGTATATGAAGTTGCTATATTTATTAGAAACTATCTAAAGAACACCCTAAGAATTTAGCCTTTTATCTAAACATCATTAGATTGTTTATTAGAAAATAGATATTGACACAGTTTACTCTGATGATGCTTAAAAGTTCATTATCTACAACGATAAACGCTCAAAACATCTGAACAATATATCTCAAGTCTGACTGTGCTGCACCAATCGGTACAGAAAACCATCAAAAGGGTTAAACCCATTGCAAAATAAAATATTGTCTTACTCATTTTGGAGATGTTATGTCTTTTACTTGCTGGTCCCAGTTGGACCGACCATGTTTTGTTTGAAATATTACGAGAAGAAAAATGCATCAAATCCAGGAAAAGTGAGAAGGGATTTGTCCAGAGCTTTGTTACTATATTCTCTCCTTCTCACCACACACTGATACAAAAACACCAGATTTCCTGACATGGCAGCGTATTGTGTTTCTCTTCCCAGAATTGTGTAACAAGACCAATAAAAGCCTCTTAGACTCTTGTAGATGGCCCCTCTCTCTCACACACACACACACACAGATTATCAACCTGTGCAAACAAGCTGCTAAAATGACTACAAACACATTCATTTTGTAATTCTGTACATCAATACATTTACACAGATGCACAAAATATCAGTATTTCATAAGCTGAGAGTAGAGCATAGTTTTAGCTCAAAGTAAAAGGCATGTAAAAAAAATGCACAATATATTCATAAGATCATCTGCATTCTTTGCAGCCTTTGATAATTCGTCACATCCACATAATGAGTCACAGGTGCTTTTCTGTGGCAGTGTGCTGGTGCTTCTCTCACACACCGGGAAAGACTCCCACAACGAACCTGCTGCTAGAACCTACTTGTTAGAAAACATAGTGACTATATAAGTAATAAGTGTTTGTTTAACTTTATAGACAGAAAGGGACAGCGGTGGAGGAAGTACTCAGATGCTCTACTTCTCTAAAAGTACTAAAGACCATACTGTAAAAACACTGTTACAAGTAAGTAAAAGTATAATCAGTTAAAGTACTCAATGCAGAAAAAGTATGGTGAGAAATGCCATCATTATTAGTCCAGTGACGCCTTCACAATGGTTGTTTTGTCCAACCAACCGTCCAAAGCTCAACATTATTAAGCCATTGGCTGGAAGACCAAAAAGGGAATTGTGGACCCTTAATATATGGCTGTAGGGTAGCTGTAGATGAGACAAACAACAAACTAATGCATGACCTTTAACTAAATGTTTATTTATTGAATTTTCTTTCAATATTGTTTAAATATTAAGTGTGCACAAAGATTGCACTGCTGGTCAGAGCACTTAATCTTTTGGGGATTTGAAGAAGAGCTCCAGCGATTGTGAGTATGGCTCCGTTTATTTTACCTGTAAGACAGACACTTAGCTTTAAATGAACCTTACAGAAATTAGATGCAAAATATATTTACCGCTGAAAGAAAGACAAAATTCACTGTTCAGTGTTGAAAAATCAGTTTACGCTGGATCACCAGCCCAGCTGCAATTGATACTTCTGCTCTCTAAATCACATTCGACAGCAATGACAATGTGGGGCAACACATCTGCTTGAAAGTAGAGGGAAGCCACAAAGCTGTATGTGGCACAGAAAATATATAGACTTTCGGCCTTGTGCTTACTTCCTCTGCAAGAGCTGCCAGGATGGCTGGAAGGCTCGTGTGAAAACAACCTCATACCTTTCACTTCCTACCAACAAGTAAAATCACTGGTAAGTATAAAATAAAATGACACCACAATAGTTTTATGAAATTTTGTGAAAACAGACCAAGTCGCCCAGCCCAAGAGTGGTAGCAACGGATCTCAGAGTGGCTGACATATTTGGGCTGTTTCAGTTCCTGTAGATGGTCCCTGAAGGTGGCCATATATCCGACAGCATTTGAGGCGTGCAAGTGCCAGAGCAGCACATGCTACAGAAACCAGTTGTACAAAACTGTCTGTGAGCTGCTTTGCCGCTCCATTCACACAGCCTAGGTTTAATATAAATTTAGTTTTGGTATAAAGCCATCTTTATCCATTTGTCTTAAATAAAATTAATACATTTACACATATTAATAACCATTAGGCCCAAATCTTTATTTAGATGTGGTATTGCAAATAATCCTTGCGGAATTCCCCAACTTTCCTTTCTGTACAAGAGGCTTGTTGTTGTTAAACCATTCCTTTAATAAAAAAAAAGCGTTAATCCTTACAATAATAAGTTTTAATACAGCATTCATATCATGCTGGGTGAGGTAGTTTAGGAGCCAGTGCCAAGCGGGACTAGCTATTGGATCTCACTCTTTAGAAAAAAGGTCAACATTATGTTGTCAGACACTTATAATAACAAGCTGCGCCTGGCAGGGTCAAACACAAGCACTTTAGTGGACGTACTTTGACGTTGAGCAACTGCATGCAAGGATTGAGTTGCAGCCCTGTTTAGCTGCTGCCGTCTTCAGCATGCTCGCTCAATACTGTACCGATTTCAAATAATGATGATTAGTCAGATAGATACAAAAACATGGGAAAATAGGGTCCATGCAAAAGTTACCCTTTAAAGCGCCCTCCAGCCAGTTTTAACTGCCGTTTTTGGTTAACGTTCCTTCTCAAACAGAGAATGGGGGTGTGGTTAATAGTCGGACGTAATACATTACCATGACAACCAAAAACTGACCGACTGGAGTGTTCACTAACGATATGCTGCGTTAACATCACTACACTTTAAAGTTTAGTACACTTTACTGTCTGGCAGGAGTAGCTATTACTTACCCGTGATAGAAACTAATGTGCGTGTATCAGCTGTTATCAGTCATACAGTCGATGGTCCTGTCACGCACTGCACACGATAACTCCCACTACGTTTTATGGTGCGCTTACTTTACCGCGGGGGTGTTGAACTGTATGTAAAGACTCTGATACCATTGCCTCCGCCGTGCATTGGTGAAACGGCCGTCAGTAAAATGAATGTTGCAGACATAAATATAAGACAGGCAGGTGAAAGTGCAACGTGTTTTCTGTCATCTGTCCTCCAACCCAAGATGTCCAACCACTGATTACCGCACGCACAGATGCCATAATGAAAATGAACAGCACACTAAGCCAAGGAAACCGAGGAAACTAAAAAATAAAATGAAGACCCTCTGTTGCTTTCTGCAATAACTACACTAGCTAACTACACCTGGCTAACTACAACTTAGTTAACTTAGCTAACGTTAACTAAACTAGAAAGACCAACCGACTATCAGACACAGGGAGACATACCTACTGTAAGTTCTAAGTAAATTACATAATAAAGTGGTTAGCTAGCTCACAGGCGTGACGGCGTGAGGTTTTTTTTTAAACTAGGCATGACAGTGCACCTGCGCAAGCTTGGAGAATGACGTATGACTTATGACTGGAATTACTATAGTCATACGTCACCACCCCGTTTTGACGACTAAATTATTTTTGCAACTTTGAGCACAAAATTAAGCTATTTGTCAAAAAATATTTGGCAAACTATGTGGGTAAACAACATTGTAAGGAAATGAATATGAAATATAATAGAAATGTCAAAATACACTTCTCGCCCACATCCTGTTTAAGTCCCACCCACTCAGAGTACAGATATGGATACAGATCATTTAGTTGGTTGAACAGATACAGATAAATGGGTTGTCTTGCTCCTCCTTAATCTCTAGTGCTTGGTTTGATGATGTCAACAACGACTCCTGGAAAATGTGACTTTTTTCACAATTTCACTATCATTTTATTTCATTTCATTTTATAGACTAAACAATAGATCGATTAATCTGGAAAATGGGCTACGGATTAATTGCTAATGAAAAGCCATAGACCAATTGTTTAAAGATCAATACACATTGGTTGATCCACAGCTATTAAGTACATATATTGATTATATGATTATTATATTGATAATATGGATGCTACTTACAAACACAGGTTTTCATGAAATGGTGAAGAGTAAAAGCGCATCTATTGTATGTTGGTCTCTTGTTGACCACAATACAAAGAAATTCTCTCCTACCTCCAGCTTCTGAGAGCTTTACAATACAAAACCTTTTGGCTCCTACTGGAATGGTAAACAATAGCTCTGTTTGTTTGTGTGTGTGTGTGTGTGTGTGTGTGATTGTGTGTGTGTGTGTTGGTGCCAACCTTGGACAGGTGACTGGCAATGTGTATCGGTGACAGAGAGGAAGATAAATTCATGTTTATCAGAGTACATCTCAAGTCTCTTAATTGCATTACCTCACTCGCGTCTTTTCTTTTGCGTCTCAGTCCCTCCCACAAATCTATGCGCTGCACACAGCTCTACCATCATGTAAAACTTTACCAATTGTAAATATAAAAAAAAATTGAAAATCTATATGTGGCAGTCAGCTTTGACATTGTGGCTGGCCACCACTAATAAATCAATGTATGGTAAACATTGGTATTTGTGGTCATGTTCTCAGCCTCAAACTGAACTTGCTGTGACATGCTTCAGTAATTAAATTAATAATTAGTCATTCAGCTGATGCTTTAATCCAAAGTGACTTACAATTGCTATGTATATCAGAGGTTGCACGCCTCTGGAGCGACTAGAGGTTAAGTGTCTTACTCAGGGACACATTGGTGGATGTGCTGCAATAGGAATTGAACCTTGGTCTCCATCACCAAAGGCATGTGCCTTATCCACTGCCCCATCACCACCCCGTACATAAGTAAGTACCACAGTAAGAACAAATATTACTGGGACCACCACAACAGAAAGTTGCAGATGAACATTTAATATCAGCTACACTGAAGATTTGAGCCAGGAAAAACCCAAAATGATGCGGAGTCCCTCTACACCATGTGTGTCACTATGTTCTTTAGCAGACATGACGAGGGCGCAGGGTCGTAACAAACTCAATTCTCCAAAGACAAGATATTCAAAGTAAGTCTGACTGTGAAGGCTCGTCTCATTGTGACTCATCAGTGTCTGTACATCCTTCACGGTTTAACTCATATCTCTCTTTGTCCCCTATGGCACACAGGAAATGGCGCCAAGTGGTTCCCATGGTAATGGAGTGTGTCACCAGAAACTGCTGTTCTAATATTAGCGGTGACCTCTGGAGCTGAAAAATTTTACATATTAATAAAAAAAAAATTTGCCTAGCTATGTTCCCACATCCACACACTCATACATTTGTCATAATTGCTCATTGACTTCCTGATGACCACAATGACAATACGGATTTTCCCACAATGCAAGAAAGAGAAATAGTTTTTCCCTCCACTGAATTTACTGAAGGGGAAAGTTGTTGTTAACTGAAAGTCATTTTATTAGACATTCAGTTAATATTATCTTCAAATCTCCTTAACTTTTTCCACTGCAGCTGGCACACGCTTTTGTTTTTACAGACTGCATTCCTGTCTTTATGGTTCACTGCACCAGTGTTTATTGAAAAGTGTAGATGAGAGATATTTTGGTGCAATCTCACAAGAAAGGACAGGTTAAAATAGAAGTCGGCACAGTAGAAGACAAAAAAATGTTTAAATTAATATAGTCCTGAACGATGTTGTTGATGCAGGGTCAACACTGGACAATTTGGGCCTCAGATAACAGTCATGATACAAAAATATATCTGCAATCCCTGGCTTTCTCCATGGCCCGCGAGGGACTTGAATCTGGCATTGCGGTATTCAGACGTTTTATTCATTGCAAACAACTGTGAAACAGAACAGAGGAGAAGAAAAGTGTTTCCAGAGAAAAGTTGTTCCCTGACAGAAAATGTTACCTGGGGGTCACAAGGTAAGTGTGGCATAGGAACAGTGTCCCCCTACACATTTGTATTCTCTTTTTAGCAACTTTTCTGTAATCCTTGCTTTTTTTTCTGGTGAAATATTAAGTAGACACAGTTTTATTTTAAAGGTTCACAAGTGCTTAACAACAAAAACATCTGTACTGATTATTTTTTAGGTTTGATTTACGGCAGGTCTGCACTAGCGCGCATTGCTTCATCAAATAGCCACAGCCACAGCCACATACTCGGAGTCCAACAATGACAGCTTTAACCGTCATCATTCATGTAAAGTTTAGCAGCTTTATGCGGGGCAGGTGGTGACTGTTACTGTATACTAGAATGACCTCTGGCTCCATTAGAAATAATGGGGAAATGACCCTAATTCTCAGCTGAATAATTACCCCAGTAAACACTTTCCTGATGAGTTTATGGTCTCAGTCGCTAGTTTCAAGTCTTCTTCAATAAAAAATCATGTTGATTTAGTAAATTATGGTCCCATTTATTTTAAAATAGACCAAAAAGCAGAGTATGTTTCAGGGCGGGATTACATAGTGTAGCATAGCGACCTGTCAATCAGGCTAGAGCCGCCTCGTACCCTCTGCACTGTGTAAATTTAACCAGCGGCGCTGAAAAAGCTTATTAGGAGTCGGCTGTTCACTTTCTCTGGTGAGTACATTTAGTTTTAAGACTGTAGTTCGCTAGACAAGGTTATCAGCCCTGTTAAAATGACAGTTAACGTGAGTTACAGTTGCACCTAGCTAAGCAAGCTAGCTAGCTCCGCA
>NW_025737710.1:0-10866 GCF_021292245.1 Micropterus dolomieu
ATATGTATATGCTCATTTGCATCATGATTGTCATCTCTGTGCTGTTTAGTGACCATAGCTTACAATCATGGTGAAAAGTTGTTCTTGACAATTATATGTTTAGCAACTTATAATTGTCAAGAACAACGTTTTGTCATTGTGAGGATTGATTTACTTTGACATCATAATTCACCATGTAAAGTATCTGTCATATTGTTTGGACAGCAGTTTATAGTTAAATACAAAGAGGACCAGCTCCAAAAATCTATTTAAATTGTCAACAGTCAGTAAAACAATAAAAATCAGACTGCGGAAATAGTGGAAATTAGTATTTCTGTTTTGCTGAGTTACTAGAAATAGTTACTAGTAAATACTTACAAGTAACTAACGGAATAGTTACTATTGCCTAATAAATAAGTACTGGTAGCTTTTAAATAGTGACTAGTAAGTTTTAAGGAATAAATGTTAAAACAACTTGCCATACACAGACAAAGTTAGAAACTAGATTGTGGAGGATGTTACGAAAAAAAAGACTGTTTTATTAGGATTAGGTGGATTCAAAAGCAGGGGATGTTTAACTAAGTAATTGTATTCTAGCATGTTGCCATAGCAAATTAACATAATAGTAAAATGACAAGATTGTGGACTGTCAGTTTGTTTTCGGGTTATTTTGCCCCTAATTGGCCAAAAACATCAAATTAGGCAGATTTTTTTTCCTAATCTTACTATCATCTTGTAATCTAATGTATATTTGTATATGTATGTTACAAAGCTCGGGTGGAAGTCCAGGGGGAGGAGGTAAGTTACAATTATTAATTGTTCCAGGGCAAAAGAAAATGAGGAAACAGGAGTATGTTGAAAAGAAAACAGTATTTATTTACAATAACTAACAAAAAGTGTCTATTAACAAACAATGAAAAAGAAAAGAACTCTCTAAAGGGAAGCGAGCATCAAGTGTCTTTTTAAAGGGAACTGAGAAAATGGATAAACACAAACACAAAGGTAGAAATAGCAGAATAGCACACGAACACACGGTGCAAACAAAACAGTAAATCACCCTACACTTTACCACAGGACTCTCACTGTTGCCGCTCATGTTACTGGATTGATGTTAAGGAAAACTTTGTTTTTTGCAATAAGTAAAACTAAAAGCATTTGTCATTTATTTTGTGTTTGTTTATGAACCTAATTATTTTGGTTGGATTTCAAATATTTCTTTAATACTGTGACTTTAGAAATTCACGAAAAAGAAATAGCCCATTATATTCTTTTATGAAAATATTGATATTCATTGTAATGAAAAGCCTATGTATTTGAATCTCTTTATCTTATATGAAATATATTATATTCACAAATACAATATTTCAAAATAAATCAAACATTTTATTGAAGCATTATATAGTCTGAAGAATTTAAAATAGTTCAAATTTATAAAGCCTTTGTTGCTTGTTAGGTGATCCCCCTGTGTATCTAGATCTATTATTCTGTCGTTTAATGTAGGCTATTTTGTTTTGGCTGAAGATTTTCACATGAGATGAATACGATTCAATAAAAACAACAGTTGTATTGTCTATCAGACAAGATAATTTTTTTAAATTAAACACAATATAACCTTTAGGCTACACTGTCAACCTGTGAATGGTGATATGAAACATTAGTATAGTTTAGGAATTAAAAAATCCTACATGTTAACCGGGAAAGTCACACAGAAGTCACATTTGAATGAAAGGTCCCCCATCGTGAAGCAAACACACCTTCAACAAGCCGGCATCGGTGCTCACTCAGCATCAGAGGATTTAACAGCCCACTACCACTCCGCCCTCATTGTCTTAATGTGGCGGACCCTCTGCTTAAGCGTACAAACGGAGTGGAAGTAGGTAGTGGGAGTGAGTAGCAAGCAAGAGGCCCTAACTCTCTCAGCAGACCACCACACACTCACACGCAGCAGCTTCCTTCTCCAGCTCTTGGACTCTCCACTGATTAGGAGAGAGGAATCAGCCTGAGCATTAGGGGCAGTGCAAGGTCCTGTAAATCAAGTCTGATCCCTATTCTCATTTGATGTTATTGTTACAACACGCTGATTTTCTCGCTCTGTGTAGAAACAGCAGAGGTAACACCAGACTGCTGGAGAGGTTAAACCACATTTCACACGTCTTCATCACACAGTCACTTTTTCCTAAACACATTAGTCCAAGACGAGACCGAGACCATCAAAAAGTGTTCTTAAGACCGTCTTTAGTAATACAACACTACTGTGATTTGTCGGCTGCGTAGCCTCACTTCCTGTCAGTAAACCACTTACTGTATCTACACAAAATAAGTTATTACACTATCCATGATTTGTTTTCACCCCAATGCATTCTGTAACCCTGTACATGCAGTTTATAACTCTAAAGGCAAAAAGGCAAACACCGCTGGGAAGGCCGTCTGTATGATCGTCAATCTGTTCGTTGTTCCATCACTTTGGTTGAAACTGAAATATCTCAACTTTAAGATGATTGCCATTATTTTGTTAGTTTTTTTTGTTTTTGTTTGAATTGGCGAGTGTTATCTGACAAGCTAAATTAAAATGGTTGTAACATATGGTGAACACTTTACCTCATGTTGCCATGTCGGTGTTGGTGATCATTTGCGTATTTGCTCTAAGCAAATGCACATTAACGATTAAAATAACGATTGAGTAATGTGAAAATATTACAATGTAACTCTGTTAACTTTGTTTGCGTTTTACAGTAGATTTACAATAAAACCTGTAAAACTAACTGTAAGGTTTACTCTCAGTGCCTTCATCACCAAACAGCTGTTTTCATCAAACCAGCTCTGGTTCACACACTGTGGTTCCTAAACCACCTGTCCAGCATCACACAGCTCGCAAAGTTAGCAAGTGGCTACTGAAGGAAGTTGAAAGTCTAGCAGCTAGTAGCTTTATACAGAGTAGCTCCGTTTTAATCTTGAGAAGTTGCAGATCTGCAGTCTCTATTCATTAGTCACTGTAACTTACACTATAAATTTCCAGGTAACCTGAGGCTTATTTTTGAACCTTTTTTCTCTGCAATGCTCGCCTGTCATTTGCCAGTCTTGTGTAGAGTTGTGCATGCGACTGGCCGAGAATTGCATGCACATTTTTATTTACAGCATTAGATGTAAACTGGTAGTTGTGTGTAAAATCAGACATTGAGCATCCACATGTAGCCAAAATGGCATGATGCACGTTTAATAACGCAGTTGCAGAGATTCAATAGTGAGACGGTGGCTGTCGAATCAGGCTATTTGGGGTCAACCCTATACTATGATCTTGTAATCTAATGCTATATTTTAAATAATATTCTCTGTTGTTTTCCTTGTATCTTAAGTGATTTTTTATAATGCAAATCAAAACTTATCCATGTCCTCGTGTGGTGTTGTTCTTACAACACGTTAATTTTCCTGCTCTGTGTAGAAACAGCAGAGGTAACACCAGACTGCCGGGGAAGTCAAACCAGATTATTGATGACATCATCACACAATCACTATTTCCTCTCAGATAAACAATCAACCAAATCAGATTCAAAACACATCTCAACACCAGCACAGTCAATATGGTAAAGGATGGTGTTGAAAGCCCTCTGCTTTGATTGGTCAACCCTCTCCCTGTCCCCGCCCTGTTCCCCTGGCCCTGGACAAATCAGAATGCAGAGAACAGAAAGGCTACTTCTCAGCAATTTACACAAATATTCCTGGTATCTACAAAGCCCTCTCGCCGTCCCCGTTCTGGTCTATCAGACCATATTTCTCTGCTTCCTCTTATAGTTGATTAAAAGGGTCAGACCAACAATTTAAACCGTCAAATTGTGGACAGATGAAGCTACAGCAGCTCTGCAGGACTTTTTTTGGAGCACGGAGCCACATCAACCTTGAGGAATATAACACAGTGACGAGCAAATGTGTTGATGATGTAATGATTACTAAGACAATAAAACAATTTCCCAATCAGAAGCCCTGGATGAATGGAGAGGTGAGGGTTCTATCCAGAGCTACAAAAGCTGCTTTTTGGTAGGGTGATAAAAAAGCTTACCAAACCACAAGAGCGAGACTGAAAGCTTACATCAAGGAGGAGAAGCGGAGACATCAGCAGAGAATGGAGAGAGACCTCAACACCAACAACACCAATGATATGTAGCAGGCCATCAAAAACATCACAGGCTACAAAAGCAGGAGCGCCCCCCATCATGTGTGAGGCCACATTACCTGATTAACTTAACACCTTTTATGCACGCTTTCATCTCCTCAACAAGGAGTCAGCTGTAAAGTCTACTCCAACTCCAGAGGATCGGCCACTGTCAGTATCCACAGCAGATGAGAGGTGAGTCCTGCTGAGAGTGAATATGAATAAATCAGCTGGCCCTGATAACATCCCTGGCCGTATTCCAGAAACCTGTGCTAATTACCTGGTTGATGTTATTACTGACATTTTCCACTTATCCCTTTCTTGTCCCTGTACCTCAGAAGTCTGCAGTGACTAAAGTCTGAATGACTACCGCCCTGTGGCACTCACCCCTATTCTGATTAAGTGCTTAGAGAAACTGGTTCTTCAGCACAGAAAGAACTCACCAGTCAGCCTGTCCCCTCACCACTTTGCTTTCAGGACCAACAGATCCAAAGAGGATGCCATCTACACTGCCCTCCACTCAGCCCCAACACTGCATCCCCCGACATGGAGAGAACTCTGTTGTGAAGTTTGCAGACGACACCACCATCATCAGCCGGATTTCAAACAACAATGAGACTTCATTTCGGGAGGAAATTGATCATTTGCAGAGTGCTACACAGTTAATATCTCCTAGTGAGGAAAGCTAAAAAATTACTGAATGCTCAAAGGTTCAGTGTGTAAGATTTAGTGGAATCTAGCGGTGAGGTTGCAACCAACTGTCTACTCTTAATTTACTAAATTATTTAGTATAACCATATGTTACTGTGACTTGGCCACTGACAGATAACATGTAAAATGTAACCCAAGAGTGTGAAACACTGTCACTGTTTCTGCACCACAGTCCATTATAAACCACACATTACAATTGGAAAAATTACAGTAGTTCATTGAAAAAATCCAGAAGTTCTGGTGACTTTATAAAACATGCTGCTGTTGGACCTACACAATGGACCTCATGATCAAAAACTGTTTAAGGAATTTTGACCATCCAATTAATGTCCAAGTTATAAAGGAACAACTTCATGTAGATTATGGTCAAAACCTGATGTGATGTCATATCTCCACATAGCCCAGTCCGATTAACACAAAACTTTGGCCATTAGCTTGCCATGCCCCTCAGAGGCATATACATACTGTATATGTATATAAACATAAGCTGCAATACACCATCTACTGTATGTACATAAAATAACTTTACAACTGTATACATTCTTAATTGAGAACTCCTTGTAACATGGACCCTGTCAATCATGGCGGCAACACTGCCACAATCAAGAGTTCATTCACACATTAGGTTATAAAACAGAAAGCGAAAAGTGTGGAAATTACTGTGTTTTGCCTACTGTGCAGTGTATTTAATTTATATAAAACATATACATTTGATATAAATTAAATAATTCAAACCATTCAAACATAGCTGTTTAATCAAGATTGGTTCAGTCAAACATGAGTAACATATATAAGGAAACTGATGCCAAATATATGGCAATACAAATGAATTATATAGATAACATGTTTAGTTACCAGAAGGATATAACATTGGTGTAAAGAACCAGAATATTATTTGATTGCACCATGGGATGTCATTGCTTATACACAATTATGAAACTACAGACAAAGATATTGACCAAAGAGCTAGAATTAAGAATTCAGTTTATATTGCACATACAGATATGAGTGTAGCAGGGAGTCAAATTCATCAGTGCATGTGGTTGCCACTTATTCTAGCTATAACTTTCAGGTATCTGAAGTGATTTAATTTAATGCGAATCAAATCTAATCCTTAACCTCATGTGCTGTTGTTCTTACATGTTATTGTTCCTGCTCTGTGTAGAAACAGCAGAGGTAACACCAGACTGCAGGGGAGGTTGAACCAAATTTCAGACGACATCATCACACAATCACTATTTTCTCTCAGATAATCAATCAACCAAACCAGATTCAAAGCACACCTCAACAACAGCACTCCCAGTATGGTCATGATGGTGTAGAAAGCCCTCTGCTTTGATTGGTCAACCTTCTCCCTGTCCCCACCCTGTTCCCCTGGCCCTGGACGAATCAGAATGAAGAGAACAGAAAGGCTGCAGAAGGAGATGATGATCAGGGAGAAAATCAAGACACAGAAATCCATGAAGATGGAGACATCTCCTAAAACTATCAGGCTTGTTCCTCCAAAGCAAAGCAGCCAAACACACCCAATGCTGATATTTCTGATTCTGACCCCTCTCTCCTTTCTCAGGCTCAGATAGGTCATGGGATGAACGACAGCCAGGTAGCGCTCCACACAGGTCAGGACGTGAAAAAATGTCTCTCCATACCAGGTGAAGGACCAAAGACAGAGCCCCACAAAAAATACACTCACATGATTACTATAGATACCACAAACAAAGAGGATGCACCCTAAGACACCAATCAGCTCCATGGCGACCATGTTGTATGCAAAGCTGTCTGAGTGACTCGTCATTGTTGCTGTGTTGGTGGAGCGTTTTTGGCGCCATCGTTGAAGACCCAGGTAGAGGATGAGGATGCAGGGAGGGAGGAGGAGGATGATGTTTGTGATGTAGAATGCAATGTAGATTAAGGAGCTTGGTCTGGTGAAGTAGCAATACATGCTAAAAGGGAGGTAGGTGTTAGTGGAGGAAACGTTAGGATGAAGAAGGGAGTCATTGGAGGAGGAGTTTATTGACATCTGGAAGACAAACAGACATGAAAATCAAATAGAGGAAATGTACAAATTATATCTTTTGCATTTCTTTCAATACTGCCAGTTAAAAACACAATAATAATTATTCATTAATTAATTAATACAATTTTATTATTATTATTATTATGAGTAATAATAATAATAATAATAACTGTATTGATATTTGTATTATTGCCACTTATTTTCTATGTGGGGCTTGCACCTGGCTACTGTACTATTGTACTAAGAGCCAGATTTTTACTTGGTAGGGACCAAAACCGAGCTGAAAAGAAAGCGAACACTAGGGATGGGAATTGATAAGAATTTAATGATTCTGATTCCATTATCGATATTCCTTATCGATTCTCATTGGGTGAGGGAATAAGTACAAGTTTGTTTGTTTGTATTAACTCGCTTTAATTTCTGATCAGAAGACACAGCACATAGTATACACAAATTATGTGTAACCTCAGAACAAACCTAAAAGTAGGTGAGCTACTTCTCAAAGTAAAGTCAAAGGACCCATAGCCTAGGGCAGTGTTTCTCAACCAGTATGCCATGGCACGCTAGTGTGTGCCTTGAAAGATTATCAAGAGTGCCTTAGGATTAGGAAATTGTTAATTTTCACATTAATTGGTCCAGACAAAAAATAAATGTTTGGCTTTTTAAGCCCAACTTCCATTTTGTGCCATAAAAACTAAAAACACACACACAAAAAATAAAATAAAATACATATAAGTCTTATGTACAGATAAGACCACAAATTTTGTTAAAATTAAAGGGATTCTATGCGATTCTGCAGAGAGGTTGTTGATAAACTCATGAACGCACATTGCCATGGTTACCAGTCCTACTCTGCTGAACTATAGCAGCATCCACAGCGTCTGCTGTCTGAGAGCAGGTTAGCCTCAATAAGAGGGCATGTTTTATCAGCACTGTAGAAGGTGTGACAACAAGCCTGAAGCAAAATACTTTTCTAAGCCTAAATGAAAAATACGGAGTCCATTTTATTTATCGATAGGATTATCGAAAGGAAATTCAATAGTTACAATTAGTGAACAAACATCATCAAACAAACAATATGTGTAAGCTCACAAACGCAGCATCCAAAACACAACAGAGTAAAAAACTAGAGAGTTATTTGAAATAGTTTGTACAAAAATACAGTGACTGAAAAGAGTTGGGAAGCACAGGAGCGACAGAGCCGAAGTCAAAGATAACTTTGGGGCTAACCTCCTTCACTCTTTATTCAACAATTGGCAGCAACACACAGGAGCTCCTCTTTAGTCCTGAGAAGCTGCGGTCTTTATTCACCAGCCAATGTAACTTCTACTGTACATTTACTGCTGAACAAGCTTTACTGCTGACCCGTTTCTTTCTATTCACCCGGGCTCTGTTCACACCGGTTCACACATGCTCCTTCTATTTCCCCGCTGCAGCTAAGCTAACAAAGCTAACCAGCTTGGATCATCTCAAACATAAGTACAGGCAGACAAGACTGTAATACTGAACCTGTCGTTTATGTGGAACAGCAAAGCTAACTTTACTCACCTGTCCAGCAGAAACAGAGCAACCTCAGCATCGGTTTTCATTCCTTTAAAATCTTGTAGATTTATCCATCATTGAAACCCCTCACAGATGTTAACACGTGTATTCCCCTCGCCTGGTCATATAACTTGTATCACAACTTTCCAGAAGTTCCTCAAATCTTTCCCTCTGTGGCTGTTTCTGTCATCTTCACACCTAAAGTCCCGTAATGAGTCCAGCATGTTCGAACGTAACGCTGTTTCTTTACATTCTCCGACTGCTTCCAGCGCGCAACCGCCACCTGCTGCTCGCTCCCAGCAGCTTTGTTTGTGCTCAATTTACAGACCCAGGGCTGTGTAGGAAAACCGGATTTTCTGCAGGGGTTGTAGCCAATTATGTGGTCTGGTTGCTGCCACACTGACCACCGGTCTCTGCCACACAGACCACTGGTCGCTACCACTAGGTACGCTAAAGATACTGGTCGCTACCACACAGACCACTGGTCGCTACCACTAGGTGTGCTAAAGATACTGGTCGCTTCCACACCGACCACTGGTCGCTTCCACACCGACCACTGGTGTGCAAAGAACTGGTCGCTTCCACACCGACCACTGGTCGCTGCCACACCGACCACTGGTCGCTGCCACACCGACCACTGGTCTCTGCCACACAGACCACTGGCCGCTACCGCTAGGGGCGCTAAAGATAGTGGTCGCTGCCACACAGACCAGTGGTCACTACCGCTAGGTGTGCTAAAGATACTGGTCGCTTCCACACCGACCACTGGTCGCTGCCACACCGACCACTGGTCTCTGCCACACAGACCACTGGTCGCTACCGCTAGGGGCGCTAAAGATAGTGGTCGCTGCCACACAGACCAGTGGTCGCTACCGCTAGGGGCGCTAAAGATAGTGGTCGCTGCCACACAGACCACTGGTCGCTACCACTAGGGGCGCTAAAGATAGTGGTCGCTGCCACACAGACCACTGGTCGCTACCACTAGGGGCGCTAAAGATAGTGGTCGCTGCCACACAGACCACTGGTCACTGCCTTGCTGCCAGGCTGCCACAACGACCACTGGTCGCTACCACAGTCTCTATGGGAAGGCTCCTTTCTGTTCCTTGTCACACAAACTGTGGCTGTATTAAAAAAGGTCAGTTTCAAGTTTTTATACAGGTTTATCTATGGTTCCAAAGTAGACCTAAAGTGACCTTAGATCATTTAAATTATCTCAACTGGCAGATGATACAATTTTTTTGTCTAATAGAGAGGAATGGATCAAAGCAATTTTCTACTGTATCAGGCTTAAGAATGAACTTGAACAAATCTGTTTATTATTTACATTAAAAAGATAAACAGACTTAAATGAGCATACTTTCCTAATAAACTACCTTACGCTGCGCACCGCATGACTGACAGTGGTCGGTGTGGCAGCGACCAGTATCTTTAGCGCCCCTAGTGGTAGCGACCAGTGGTCGGTGTGGCAGCGACCAGACCACAGAATTGGCTACAAACCATAAGCTTGATATACTATATGAATAAACACACTCTTATTAAAATGTATTATTGTTTATTATTTAATAATAATCTGGATCAAGCCACCAAGTTCTTAAAAGAACTCCAGCACAGAGAGAGGAACAAAGAAATACACATTATATAAATGCAGCAGTTTGGCAGGTCTGGACGCAGAATGGGCCACATTCTGCAGACAGAGAAACAAACATGAGCACATCGCTCTCAAACATGGCCAGGTTGTTTACCAATCAGGAGGCGTGAAACAACAGCACGGCTCTGTTGGTAAATAAAAAGGAAAAGTAAAAGTTGCGTTGTGTTCTCTGGCGGTCCAGATCAGCTGTTAGCTGTAACACACCACAGGGCTAACGCTAACATTGCTATGTGGCTTTAATGTTTTAATGACCGGGTCTGTTTGTTTTGGAGAGGAGACGACCTCGGAGGTAATTCAGCTCCAACCCTGTCAGGGCTCTGAAGTGGACCCAGAACAACTCTCATCAGCTGTTAGCAGTAATGTTAAACACTAGCAGGCCTGAAGTTACGGTACGGCTGTATTACAACTATAACTTAGCACAACATAACTGCGCTGTAATAATGTTATGCTTTATTAAATGTCACATAATTAACAAAATAGCTATATAATATCAGTCCTGTGACTGTTACCTGACAGCCGACCTGCCTCTCATTCTCCGGCGCTGGCAGTTACTCAGCCTGCCAAGTGAACGAAAGACTGAGGACCCATGTGAGCAGTGAACGAGTCGTTCATTCCTGCTCCACAGAAGGAGCTGTCACGTGGAAAATGAACGACTCAAACCTAGAGACCCACAGTTGCTATGAGTCGTGAACTAATCAGTTCTGTTTCCTGTGCTGCCTGCTTACCACAGCCTTCTAGCCGAGCTGTCACGTGACAAATGAACGATTCAAACAGACCCACAGTTGAGAGTTGTGAACTAATCAATTCTGTTTCCTGTGCTGA
>NW_025737711.1:0-2974 GCF_021292245.1 Micropterus dolomieu
AAAGGAAGAAGCTGAATCAAAGAGAGGAGGAACATCAGATGCAGATGCTTCGTGCAGCAGGGTCACTGAACGCTTTGGTGAGGATGAAAATGATGTGAATAAAATGCTGCGGCCTTTACAGTCACCAGATCTCAACCCGGTTTCACACCTGTGGAAGATTCTGGAGCAACGTGTAAGACAATGCTCTCCAGCAGCATCTCCATAAGAGCAGATGATAGAAACTCTCATCTTCAGATCCATCATGTTACTGATCAGAGTCCATGTTAAAGACAGCCGCTGTCACTCTGTTCACAGCTCAGAAGGCGTGCTCAGTGGTGACATCAGCGGTGATGTCATCACACTCGCCATCCAATGTATCACTTCCTCCAACCCGCTGGGTCATCTCCATGGAGACGGCTGGTTTGTTTCCTGTCTTCCTGCTGCAGCAGATGGACAGCATCAGACCAGTAGAGACGCAGTATGGACAGAAGACCACTAGATGGCAGCAGAGTCTGAGCACAGACAGAGAGGAGTCTGACGGAGGAGAACAAGAATCACAGTCAGGTTTGTTGCCAAGTAGGTTTTCAACATCCAAGGAATTTGTCTTTTTGGTGCAGAACAATAAACACAGTGAGAGAAAATAATTTATTCTGCTGCTGTTCAACTTGTTCTGGATATTTTTAGAAATAATTCACTTCCATCAGCTCACCTGCAGAAACAAGCAGTCCACACAGCAACACAGCCGCACCTGCAACAGGTGGACAGAGGTCACTAAAGGTCAGAGGTCACTAAAGGTCAGAGGTCAACAGACAGACAAAAAAGACACATAGGGCCCTTCAGAAACTAGACCCTCACCAATTCCACTTTGTCACAGAGGGAACTCTGGTCGGAGTCACCCTCACAGGCAAATCGAGCTCCCTAACACTCGTAGGGTTTATTTAAATACAGCGGGCAACTTTCAAACTTCTCCCTCTCTCTAGTGTAAACAGGATCTGATGTTACACTCGTTGCTGTCATAGGTTTATCAACAACAGTTGTATTAAGATTCAGAAATGATGTTGAGGAAAAGTGTTTTGCAATAATGAAACTGAAACTAGTGGTCGACATTTAAAGGTTCGGCTATTAATTCATGACAATGAGACATTATATTATCATATGATCGATATCGATTATAATATACTTCATATTTTGAACCTTTTTTAATATTACACTCACAAATACAGAGGGTCAAAACAGATTCCACAAATGATTTTTTTATGACAGAAAATTGTTTCCTCTTACATTTAATCTTTCATGAATGTTCTTCTATCCAATCCGGAGGGCATGTTCAAGCTAATGTGCCGATCCATTGCACTGGCGAGTTTGTTTTGTTCCGCTAGCCTATATGCTAATGTCCGCCATTTTGTGCCCATTGTTCTCATTGTAAACAGCGCTTGTAGCCGCGGTCGCTGCTAACTTGAAGCTAACGGCTAAAGTGGATTCTCCTTCTTAACTTACTAAAATGGTGGAAATCCTCAGAGAACTGGGAGAAACTGTTCCAGTACTTGATGGCGAGCCAACCCCGACTTGATAAAGAGCCCGGTTGTAGCCAGGAGGTTGCAACCTAGAGACCTTAAGCCGGAGAACCTTGATCTATTACCCCCTTGGCCCAAGGGGTCAGGTAGAACTGTATATTTGTCTATGAGTAGCACCTTGTCAGCAAAGCAAATTCCTCGTATGTGTAAAACACTACTTGGCAATAAAGCTCCTTCTGGTTCTGATTCTACAATCAGTCTGACACCTCTCACCAACACACCATCCTTACAGTCCTTTAATACGCATACCTACTGCAATATTCCCCCAAACCGCTATAAAGATGAAGTAAGTGCCGTGGATAAGTGTACCAGTGCAAGTGGATCAGTTCACTGTCGAGCATTTTACCTTTCCCTGGTGATAAAATGAGGCCATGGAGTACACAGCTCATACTCATTAAGTTAGAAGTCACAGTATCATTTCAAATTATTTTTATTAGGTCCAGAATTGTTCCCTTACAAAGCTGTTTCAACGATAACATACTGTGCTCATCATCATCATCATATGGCACAGACCCTACCTCCCTGCTCCCTCCCTACCAGCTTCACCTAAACTCTCCTCCTGCTCCCTCTGTCCCTCTGCTTCACTGTCACACGGCTCTGAACCGAACCTTTGGCTTCTGACACCAGAAACAGAGGGGAGGTGTCAAGGATGGCTGAGTGCGGTGGCTGAAAGCAGAGGTGAGGACCCAAAATGCAGACAAGGGCAAGGAGGATGCAGTTCAAAGGGATTTATTTGAACAAAACAGAAAAGCCTTACATGGAGCCCAGCAGGCAAGAGTCCGAACAAAGGGGTAAATCTAAAATTCAGTGTAAATCCAAAATCAGAGGCAGGACAGAACACTCAACATTTGACGACGACTCAACAAAGACTGAACAGAACTGAGGACTTAAAAATCAGGGAAACAAGCCAGAAGGAAGTGTACAGGTGAAAGACATGAGGGCTAATCAGGGAGCACACACACACACACACATACATACCTTGTCTGTTACAGTTGAATTATCCTAAATAACACACAAGTCCAAGTCCCAGGAAGACAGCCACCAACAGGAAGTTAAAGACCAACGCACCGGTCAACATGTTTCGATGTTGAATGACTGTAACAGAAAACAGAAACACCTTCATTTGACCTTGAACGACCTCCTTAAAGCTCCACTTCATGTTTGATGAATCCAGAACAATCCAAAACCATCAGTGTGACTGATTCCAGACCAGATTCAGGAGTTTTTAAACGAGGAAGAAGCGACATCACTTCATCCAGATGTTGGTACAGGTCATGTGATCGACCTTCTGCGGTCTGTTGTTAACCTGTGGACATGTGACCTCTAACATACGTGTTCTGTCCTCGTCTACAGAACCCACCTCGCTGTTGGAGTTCCACTTCTCTCCCGCTGGTGACCTGCAGGTTTACTGTCTCGTTCTT
>NW_025737711.1:3046-8537 GCF_021292245.1 Micropterus dolomieu
GTCTGACAGTTGGAGGTTTTTCAGAGTGAGGCTGACGTGTCCGGTTCTCAGAGCGTCAGGCTGCATCTCCGTGCGTTTTATGTAGAACTGGTGTTGGTTTCCAAACTGATCTTTTTCCAGCTGACCTTCCTTTTGACGCTGGTGAACGATGGTGTGATTCAGATCATCGCGGCTCCAAACCACTGAGGAGGCGGCGCCAGGAGGTGCCTCGCAGGGCAGCACCACAGACTCCGCCCCCTCAATCACCTCCACTCCCGAGGCATGCTGGGTAACTGTAAGGACAGAGACATAACTGGTACATTCCAAGTTCTTTATTTCATGGCTTCTCTGTCTCGGCTCCTTGTTAATGTACTCCCCCATCATTTAAGAGTTAAAACTCTATGTCCTGCTCATGGTTTACAATTCACCATCAGAGTTAAAAGAACCATAAAAATCTAACCTGCGTCAGCATGAAACACAGTCTATAATTTGTGGTCGTAGTTTTCATTCAGTCACACACAATGCTAATGCTGTGTGCATTCCTGGCACCTGGGCTGAGTTCAGCGCAGACAAAACATAGCAAAACATTTTTTTTCAACAGAAACGCTGGTTCCTTGAGGTCTGTTTCAGAAAGCGGGTTTAGTGAAAGGCTGTGAGCCTGACCTGCTCGGGAGGAGGTTTACTTCAACTAACGCTGAGTTTCTCTCCAACTCCTCCTGCGGAGCCTGAAGCGGCTGTCTGACATTTCCTCATTCAGACTGTCAATATCAAAGCACATATTGGAACTCAGTTACGTCTTTAGAAACTTCAAAATCACCGTTAAATAGGCTATTAGTTTTTTTTTTACCCCAACATGATCTTGACCATGACGCTGTCATTTGTGGTCGTCATCTTTGGACAAAAAAATAAAAATAAAAAATAAAATCTATAAACTACACTGTCTTTCTTTATAACACAGTGACTATGTGGACATTAAGGCAGCTGTCAGGTTGGCAACAGCTGCACAAACACTTACCGTGCGCTACAGTGCTGCGGCATAGGCTGCTGTTTAATCTGTACAAAACTGATCAGTCAAAAGTAACCTCTCATCTTGTAGACACACAGCTTGAACATTCCTATCATACTTATCAACTGGATATGACGTGACAATTTCTGAGGATGACTGTTGTGCAGCTGAAACAAATACATGTAGTTTAAAAGTGAGTTTTTCATTATCTGCTGATAGTCTGAATGTGTTCTGACAGCATTTCAGAAAATACGAAAAGATTTTATTAATGTAACACAGACGTCTAAAACTTTACAGTCAGTTTGAACCTAGACACATTTTACACTGCAAACTTCAACTGTCACTTTAAAATCACAGGTCCATGAGGAGCCTAAACTGTGTCTAATCTGTTCCATTAAAATTTTCATCTTCAGTTATTGCCACCAGCATTTAGTCCCGTCAGGCTCCAGCTGAATAAACAGGCCTGTAGCTCTTTAAAATGAATAACAGGCTGGAGGAGAATTCAGCTCTTTATCATTCATTAAGGAAATTCCAGTCTGGTAAATGATGAATGAGCAACGCTCTATAAAATGTAACGATGTTAACGTATCGATCCTCCACTCCTACGTTTTAGAGCCAATCACGGTCTGTGTTGGCAGCATTCATATTTCTAGCTCCACCCATTTGAAATGGAGGCTCTGCCTTTATTTACCCGTTGCCATGGTGAATCGTAGTATCGGAGCTCCATTGATGAGGCTTTTTTTCATCCCCACGCACGTCTTCAATGTAAATATCAATATCAATATGTTGAACCTGCTTTCTGAAACAGGGCCCAGGTGGGTTTAGGTGCGTTCGAGATGACTGTGGCTGACTTTTGCCGACTTGACAGACTGAGATGAGGGCGACTGCAGGGGCGGGGTATAAAAACGTTATTTTTTAATTTAAAGGAAATTGTTGGAAGTTACAGAAGTACATGATATGTTTATAAGGATATTACGGATGTCAAGATAAAAGGTACATTGTGTATTATCTGTATACCTTTATTCACATATAATTTTGTATTTTGTTTATGGTTTCAGAAACCACAAATCTCATCGTTGCCAGTAGATGAAACTGTATATACCTTAAGGAGAAAATAAAGGAAACGCTCATTGCAACAAGGCCTGCTGCCTTATAAACGGTGCGTAAGCACAAAACAAGACTGTAAACATGTGTACGCCACTTCCCATACACAGGTTGTAGGGTATAAAAACCAAACTTGATGGGAGAATGTGCGGTCCTCCACGCAAACTCTGAGGTGTGCTAACGCACATAAATTGGAGAAATGAGAAACGGGGACTGCAGAAGGATGAAACAGTTTGAAATCAATACTATTGTTTAAAATAAATCGAAATATTACCTCTGAGTATTATAGGCAAGCCTGCTTGAATGCACGGGCTTACTGGGGCTTAAACCCCGGGGCCTACAAAGACCAGGCCTACCATAAGCCAGTAAAAAATCACATTTGTAGTTTGTCAAATTTTCTGTCTATCGCTTGATATTCATGTTTTTGGCTGCTGATTGATCCAATTTACAAGTGTCCCATGTGGGAAGCATGATCTGACAGCCTATCAGAATGTAGAGAAATAGTTAGCATGCGGCGTAGCCTATTCAAATTAATGGTAGTCACACAAACTAGTGGCTAAATAAATCAAAAAGAATAAATTTGACAGTGGTGTTCATAAGCGAAAAATATTGGAACAGTAAGAAAGAATTGTTAAAAAGATTCCAAAGCTGACAGGATTTTTTAAACCTGCAAATGAAGGCGAGTCGAGCTCATCAAGCGGAGCAGCGATAAACAGTGGAAAGGACAAGCAGACAGGCGGAGGACCGTTACATGGAGCCGCTGGAGAGGACAAGGAATGGCCGCATAGAGCAGAGCCAACCGGGGACGGACAGACCTCACTTAACTGGAAAAGAGGAGGACCAGATGCAGGAAGAGCCAGAAGAAGAGGAGCATACAAGTGGAGGAGACAAACAGGCAGCAGGAGAACAGTCAAACCAGGCAGTAGGACGAGACCTCTATAGCTCTGACCCAGGACTCTGGGGCAGTAACGATATGGACGAACAGGTCCGTGTTTGCTGGGCAAAAATGAGACTGGAGTTGTGCTAGAATTGCCTTGCAGTGAGTAGAGACTACTGGCTTTACCTGGAGAACGTCGGCTGTTTTTCTATGACTGCTCCTCTCTTTTCCACCGTTGTTTGCAAACCAAGAAATCACAACCAAAAGATAGCACACGTCTTGATGTCACCTGAAATCAAACGTCTGCATGAAATGTATTGGAAATAGCAGCCAGTGTGTAGTGGTGTGTTTACAGCAAACAGCTGATGGAGTAAACACTGGGTCCTGAGTTGTTGTTTTAAGTTTTCATCAGTAAGAAAGTTTTTACACAGAGCTGAAGTTGGTCTCCTCAACAGCTGATTACAGCAGGTGATAAAGCTCGTTAAACGTCCCATTCCTCTGACGCTCAGGCAACACAGATGCGGATCTGCAGCTCTTGTTGCTGGAAATGTTTTAATAACCTTCCAAACTGTTTCGATTTGATTCTTGAGTTGCTTTCTCTGTGCTGGAGTATTTTTAAGAACTTGATGGCTTTATCCAGTTTGTTACTATTAAATTGGTAATGAACTTTATCGTGTGTCTCTTCATTATACTCCCCCACAAAAAAACTGCTTTATAGTTATATTCCAGTTAAATCTGATGTTCATTTGCTCATGGATAGTGGTTACAAATAATGACGCCTGTGCATCGCTGTATGGCGTATCGCCAGAAGGCTGTGTAGAGTAGCATTTTGTTAAATTCCTCCCCAATACAAGCCACACCTGAGAAGCGCTGTTCAATTCAGTTATTAGTCTTTTAGCAGAGATGGGTATTGACATTAGCTGACAAGCTGAATGGTTTCTATTGTAGGTTTGAGAAGTCCAAAGTCACACCTCTCCCCCGCTCCAACGGCATCTTCAAACAATCACCTTCCCCGACTGCCACGTACTCACCCCCCCTCTCCGACCCCTCACCTGCACTCACGATCTGTGAGGGGGATTTGTGCCAGCTCTTCCAGGTACAGAAGATCAGGAAGGCTCCTGGCCCCGTCTCACCATCGTGCCTGAAAATCTGTGCGGACCAGCTGGCCCCCATCTTCACTCAGATCTTCAACAAATCACTGGAGCTGTGTGAAGTTCCCTCCTGCTTCAAACGCTCCACAGTCATCCCGGTCCCAGAAAAACCCTCCATCTCTGGTCTGAATGACTACAGGTCTGTTGCCCTGACATCTGTAGTCATGAAGTCCTTTGAAAGACTGGTGTTGGCCCCCTTGAAGGACATTACAGGCCCCTTGGTGGACCCCCTGCAGTTTGCCTACAGGGCTAACAGGTCAGTGGATGACTGCATTACATCATGCAACACCTCGACTCTCCAGGGACACATGCAGGGATCCTGTTCGTGGACTTCAGCTCGGCGTTCAACACCATCATCCCGGACATCCTCAGCACCAAACTCACCCAGCTCACTGTGCCAGCCTCCACCTGTCAGTGGATCACAGACTTCCTGACTGACTGGAGTCAGCAGGTGAGACTGGGGAACATCACATCCAGCACCCGGACTATCAGCACTGGCGCCCCCCAGGGGTGTGTGCTCTGGGAGGTCGATCAGCTGGCTCTCTGGTGCGGTCACAAAAACCTGGAGCTTAACACGCTCAAAACCGTGGACTTCAGGAGGAGCCCCCCCACTCTGCCCCCCATCACCATATTCAACACTCCTGTCTCTTCTGTGAAACCCTTCAGGTTATATATATATATATATATATATATATATATATATATATATATCTCAGAAAATTAGAATATTGTGAAAAGGCTCAATATTGAAGACACCTGGTGCCACACTCTAATCAGCTAATTAACTCAAAACACCTGCAAAGGCCTTTAAATGGTCTCTCAGTCTAGTTCTATAGGCTACACAATCATGGGGAAGACTGCTGACTTGACAGCTGTCCAAACGACGACCATTGACACCTTGCACAAGGAGGGCAAGACACAAAAGGTCATTGCTAAAGAGGCTGGCTGTTCACAGAGCTCTGTGTCCAAGCACATTAATAGAGAGGCGAAGGGAAGGAAAAGATGTGGTAGAAAAAAGTGTACAAGCAATAGGGATAACCGCTCCATGGAGAGGATTGTGAAACACATCCCATTCAAAAATGTGGGGGAGATTCACAAAGAGTGGACTGCAGCTGGAGTCAGTGCTTCAAGAACCACCACGCACAGACGTATGCAGGACATGGGTTTCAGCTGTCGCATTCCTTGTGTCAAGCCACTCTTCAACAAGACACAGCGTCAGAAGCGTCTCGCCTGGGCTAAAGACAAAAAGGACTGGACTGCTGCTGAGTGGTCCAAAGTTATGTTCTCTGATGAAAGTAAATTTTGCATTTCCTTTGGAAATCAAGGTCCCAGAGTCTGGAGGAAGAGAGGAGAGGCACAGAATCCACGTTGCTT
>NW_025737712.1:0-8228 GCF_021292245.1 Micropterus dolomieu
TTCATGTAGGCAGAGAAAGAGGGAGAGAGAGAAAGGGGAGGAAACAGGAGGAGAAATGGAGGCCAATAGAAAGGATAGAGACGAGACAGATCCTGTCATCTACTGAGACCATTTCCAATAAGACACCTAACTGTAGAGAACAGGAAGCACTGTTTGGACTCTGCTGTGGGAGAAGTGGCTGCTGGGAAATATTTTGGTCAACTTGCTCTGGTTCGCTGTGATGGCTTCAACACATGGAAATAAAATGTGTTTTATTAGTTTGGAGCTGGAAGTTGATGTGTGTCATTATTCTCCTTTAATCCCAGAAGCAAAGCAGATATTATTTTAGATGAACTGAGCTCATTCTAGCCGCCTCGCTGTCTTCTTCCTAAATCTTTATTTGGACTGTTGTTTGGATGTTTAACACAGGGAGAGCATCTCAAGGGTGGGTGGCCATCTGCCTCGACCAGTTGGGGTGAAGGAGAGAGGGGGAGAGAGAGAGAGAGACGGATGGAAGGAGAGAGAGGGGGGGGAGGCAGCCTACACAATATACACACACAGAGGTACAGACAGTAAAGGTGATCTTGCTATAGCCAAAAGAAAAATGGTACAGATATTTATAGTAGTGTTAACGATAACAATCGTAATGTTAATGATTATAATAACAATAATAATAGGACTAGCAACAATAGTCGTTGTAGCAGAGGGTTAGACTTTCTGACCAAATGAGGTTTTCTTACAGCTCTTAAAGTTTTCTGACTTTTTTAGATAAGAATTTGGTGTGGAAATGATAAAGTGTGACAGGGACAGTCACAACAGATCAGACCAATATCTAATATCACATGGGAAATAGGGTTTGAACCCAAATGCAGAAACTCACTAAACGGAGCTATAGTGAGTGAGTTTTTATTAAAAAAATGGGTGAAAATTGAGTGGTGAAGCTGGCAGTCTGAGATGAAACAATAATCCAAAAAACTCGAGAGTTACGAATGTAACTACGGTTCTATGAATTCTGGATGACCCCCAGACAGCGGTGCTGTAGCGCTGGATGTCTCCGTCTCGCATTTGCGCAGGTCAAGTAATTACTCCCAGCTTGCGGCAGTATAGATGTCATGCAGAGAGACCCCTCTCAGGGCAGCCCAGGATGTGGAAACTTTACCTTACTAGGTGCCAGCAGGCCCTGCCACATGTAGGATCACATCCACAATCCAATTTGAAAGTCTCTGCTGTGATAGAGCGTCACCTTTTCTACAACCCTCAAAGCAAACAAAAAGGTTGTCAGATTTGCGTACCTTGGCAGTGGCCTCCACATAAGCCTTTCGGGCCCGAACTGGACACAGTAGCTGTGACAACTCGTCCGCCGGACTGAATGCAGCCATTGGCTTGATTTACATGTGAGGAAGGCCCCCGCTTTGGCAGGAAGTATGGATTTGAAAGGAGTGTAACTCCTGACCCACCCGGGTACCAACGCAGGCACCTTGGGCTCACCGATAGGGCATGTAGTTCTCCCACTCACTTTGCTGATGTGACAGCCAGCAGAAATACTGTCTTAGCAGACAACCACCTCAACTCCGTCTGGCCTAACGGTTCAAATGGGGGCAGACCCAAGGATCTCAGTACCACCTTCAAGTCCCATGGTGGCACTACAGTGACACCAGATGGTCTAAGCCTCCTCACCCCCTTCAAGAACTGACTAACCAGATAGTGTGACCCCACTGTGCCCCACAGAAATGGCAGCTGCATACACCTTCAAAGTCGAGTCGCACCTGCCGATGTCTTACAACGACTGCAGGAAACACAGAATGCTGGTTACCGAGCAGTTCTCCGGTACCTCACCCTTCCAAAAAAAAAAAGGCTTCCACCGATTAGCATACAGTGACTGAGTAGAGGGAGCCCTCAAACTCTACACAGTGTGGATCACTGACTGGTCACAAGTTGCTAGGAGCGGGTCCTGGCTTCCAACTGCCAGACACACAGCTGAAGGCGGTCCGGATTCGGATGCCATATACAAGAACCCCCAGCTGAGAGAGAAGGTCTGGTCTCTTTGGGAGACACCCCCAGCTCCCCACTGAGCAACCTCAGAAGCACTGGGAACCATGGCCTCCTCCGGCCAGTTGGGGGCCACTAGCAGCAGTTTGTGGCCTCCCTGTAAGATTGCTCTTTGTGAAGTTCACCATAAGGCCCAGCTGGTTCACATGGCCAAGGAGCGCATCTGCGTCCCTGACTGCCTGCTCTGCAGTCGGGGAAATGATTAGCCAATCGTCCAGGTAAGCCAAGATTGTCAACCCCTTGCATCGAGGAAAGGGCGGCTGCCATGCACCACGTGAATATACGAGGGGCATGTAAAAGACCGAACGGCATCACCTTGAATTGGAAAGCCTGTCCTCGAAAGGCAAACCTCAGGAACTGCCTGTGGTGTGGTGCAATAGGCACGTGAAAATCCTTGAGGTCTATTAACACAAACCAGGCCCCCTGCGTCACCAACTGGATGACATCTGCCATCCGTAAAATTCGGAACGGAAGCACCTTTAAAAACTTGTTCAGCACCCTCAGGTCTAGGATTGGGCGAAACCTGCCATCCTTCTTTGGAATTAAAGAATTCACTGAATAGAACCCACTGAGCTGTGTATGCCCTTCTACAGGCTCGATGGCGTCCATCTCTAGAAGTGACGCAAGTTCCTGGCTGAGGGCCAGGGATTTTGCAGGATCTCTGACCACAGACCTTCTTATCCCGTAGAAGTGGCAGCCGCCGTCGAAACTGTAGTGTATCCCTTGGACGGTGTGGACACCACCCAAGAGTCTGTGGTCTGCCTCTCCCAGTAGCCGAGGTGCTGCAGAGAGAAGTGTCCGATGACAAAAAAAGTACTCGAAGGTGCTGGCGCGACAGGAGCGTCATCCAGCCCATGCGAATCACTGGTTTTAGTGAGGACCTGCTGGTCTCCGACCCACATAATGGTCCCCCATCAGATCCCTGAGAAAAAACCTCAGAAGCCCCGGAGAGCGTTTCCCCCTCCTTGTCTTGCCCCTCTTCCCCTCTATCTGTAAACAAACTGCAGGAGGCTTCAGTCAATAGCACATCATCCTCTTGAGGAGAGTCCCTTGTGGCTGAGTCACCACTGGGAGCTGGCCCCCTATTATCAGGCTGAAGACTGAGCAACAGCTCCTTAATCTGGGCAAACTCAGATGAAAGTCCATCAACCTTAAGAGCCAAGGAGTCCACCTTCCTTGATTTCTTAGGTGGGCCGTGTGAGACTGCCCTGCGTCTGCGGGCCGCAGATGCTATAGGGTTTGCAACCATACTATCGGGTGGCAGACTAGTATCAGACTAGTATCACCGCCTAGCTCTGCAAGTCTAGCCCTTCTCACTGACAGTGGCATAAACCTGCAGTTCAGACACGGCTTGTCGGAGACCCCTGCATTGAGGTGTTCGAGCCCCAGGCAGGCAGGGCACTGGTCATGGACATGCGTGCTCAACATGTCACTTAGTGAAGCTGGCGTTACAAAATACACTGTTAGGGGTAGCGCACGAAAGTAATACAGCCACAGAATGTAGTGATGTAATATCAAATCCAAGAGCGAGAGTTTACAAGATTATGGATGGATCATGCCACGCAGCAAGAAGCGAAAACACCCCAGTTAAGCTACTGCTTGATCATCAAAACGTCCAAATGTAACGTTAGCCTACTTGCCTGTGTAGTAGTAACTTATTCTCCTCCTATAAGTGGTGGGGAAGTAGTCCAAAAGAATCAGGTGATGGTCTTTAAATCTGTAAGAAAGAAGATAAATCCACAAAACACTGGGTGAAGACAATGAGGCTCAGGTGATGCACATCAGACAATCAGTGAGCACAGACACAGGAAGTAAAACAAGACAATGACACAAGGGGCAGACAAACCACAAAATAAAACAGGAACCACAAACACCAACAAAACCCCAAAAATAATATATACAGTATCTCACTGAAGTGAGTCCACCCGTCACATTATTGTAGATATGTGATTCTATCTTTTCATGAGACAACACTGAAGAAATGACACTTTGTGTAAAGTAGTGAGTGTACAGCTTGTATAACAGTGTAAATTAGCTGTCCCCTCAAAATAACACATCACACAGCCATTAATGTCTAAACTGCTGGCAACAAAAGGGAGCACATTTACATTGTTCTACAAGCTGTACACTATCATCCCTGTCCCCAAAAAACCAAGGACCACTGGACTAAACAACTACAGACCCGTCGCCCTGACCTTTGCAGTTATGAAGTCCTTTGAATGCCTTGTGTTGTCCCACCTAAAATCCATTACAGACCCACTCCTGGACCCCCTTCTGTTCGCCTACAGAGCCAGCAGGCCTGTAGATGATGCAATAAACGTGGCCCTTCACTACATCCTCCAGCACCTGGACTCCCCAGGAACCTACGCTAGGATCCTGTTTGTGGACTTCAGCTCTGCTTTCAATGCCATCATCCCGGCCCAGCTGCAGGACAAGCTCTCTCAGCTGAACGTGCCTGACTCCACCTGCAGATGGATTACTGACTTCCTGACGGACAGGAAGCAGCACATGAAGCAGAGAAAACATGTATCTGATTTCAGGACCATCAGCACCGGTTCCCCTCAAGGCTGCATTCTTTCCCCCCTTCTCTTCTCCCTGTACACCAACAGCTGCACCTCCAGTCACCAGTCTGTCAAGGTCCTGAAGTTTGTGGATGACACCTCCCTCATTGGGCTCAGTGGGGATGAGTCCGTCTACAGGTGGGAGATTGACCATCTGGTGACCTGGTGTAGCCAGGACAGTCTGGAGCTCAACACTGTGAAGATCGTGGAGATGGTCTTGGACTTCAGAAAAAGCACAGCCCCACCCTCCTCCATCATCCTGTGTAACTCCGCAGTCGCCACTGTGGACTCCTTCCGCTTCCTGGGCACAATCATCTCCCAGGACATCAAGTGGGAGGTGAACATGACCTCCCTCACATAGAAGGCCCAGCATGGATGTACTGAGGATGTACTTCCTGCGGCAGCTGAAGAAGTTCAGCCTGCCAAAAACAATGATGGTGCACTTCTACACCACCATCACTGAGTCCATCCTCACCTCCTCCATCACCATCTGGTACGCTGCTGCCACTGCCAGGGACAAGGGCAGGCTGCAGCGCATCATTCGCTCTGCAGAGAAGGTGATTGGCTGAAATCTTCCATCTCTTCTGGACCTGTACGCCTCCAGGACTCTGAAGCAAGCAGGAAAAATTATAGCTGGCTCCTCCCACCCCGGACACAAGCTGTTTCAGACTCTCCCCTCTGGCAGGAGGGTGCGGTCCATCAGGACCAAAACCTCTCGCCACAAAAACAGCTTCTTCCCGTCTGCAGCTAGCCTCATTAACAAGGCCCGGGTCCCCCACTCCCCCCCTTGCTAATGATACAAATGTCTCTGCACATTTAAATACTGTTTCATCTCATGTCGGGCACAGACCTGGCACGTCACTCATATTTGTTGTTGATTGTTGATCTTTGTTGTATATTTTTATGTTGTCAGGTTATATATTTATATGTACACAATTCTCTTCCGTTGCATTACTTCTGCACGGTATGTGCTTTCAGACATGACTTGGATAAAACCAACATCAGTTTCTTACAAGTAAAACATGTAATCTGTTAAATCTTTAGCACCTGTCGGTCATCACAGGCCTGCAAACTCCAGTGGGCTGAAAAAGAGCCAGTTTGGAGAACAGGGCCGAACTTCTCTTTGTGACGCAGCACTTTAAGTGTGTTGCTGCTGGATCAAACAAAGCTTCAGTAGTTAAAGAGGAACTACACACTAAAGTGTTTCTATTCACTGAGCATAGTATCACATGGAGTCTCGTTGGTACAAACTCAGCTTGGACGTGTCTGATTCAATTCAACTTTGTTGTTGTGATTTGGCGCTATATAAATACTCATCTCACAGCGCTTTTCATAAAAGAGCAGGTCTAGACTGTACTCTATGATGCTATTTACAGAAGCCCAACAGTTCCCACCAAGAGCAAGCACTAGGCGACAGAGGCGAGGAAAAACTTCCTTTTTGTTGATTGGATTTGACAGTTTAGTTCAGCTAAACTCTCTGGCCCCTCCCTGACTGTGACGAAACAGGCCAGACTCTGAGGTTACTCGTGTTGTCTTCGCTCCCTTGCTCCTCTGCTGCATTTTTCAGATATGCTGGGAGGGGTTCTAGCAGAATCAGAGGGGGCAGCTACAGCAATGAAAAACGTTTCATTACACCCATGAGGTGAAGCAGGGTCCTGCCTCAACTGTGTTCAGGTGGAGCGCTGAGAAACGTGAACTACATGAACCATGAGGGCGCCATATGTTTCCTCAAAGCTGTGTGTGACATGTGTGTTTCATCCAGTCTGACTGTCTGGAAAGGATCTTGATCTGTTTGGGGGCTACAGGACCAAGAGACCTAGATATGATGAAACTCGTGGTTCAAGTCCCTTTGAACGAACACTCCGCCGCCAGTTTAGCATCATCAAACGCAGCCCTGAGAAGAAGAGCAGCTCAGATACACCAGACCCCATTCAAATATGTGGCACATTAACATTGCTTTGTTTAGCAGCTGAATATTGAGGCACATGTTCACTGATCAGTTAAACAGCTGATAACATGAACAGGTGGAGGAAATGTTAAACAAGTTAAAGAGTTTGTCTCACAGACATTTCTGTTGAGAAATGAATCCGTCATGAAGTAAAAAATTATGTAAAGAAAAATAATAATAACAGAAAATAGAAACCTGAATAAAGTAATAAAAAATAGGCCAAAAAAGAAATAATCTCTTTGAAATAAATAAATAATATTTCCCTCTTTGGCCCATTGGAACTTCAGGACCAAACGTCTTTAATCCGTGTCAGCACAAACCAGAGGAAAGCCCACAAGCTGCATGAAGCTCTGCTCAGCCCACCTCCAGACAACCCATTTGATCATCTGCAGGTGGATTTCATTGAACTGACACAATATGAGCGAAGGACATGTTGTCTCGTCATTGTATTTGTGTTTTCTCAATGGGTAGAGGCATTTCCAACATCTTAGCAGGACGCAGCAGCAGTTGAATGAATGAAACCTTTATTTGTCCCACAGTGGGGAAATTGCAAGAAATTGGAGCAAGCTTTCAGGCCGCAGCTATACTCAGCGCAGGGGGAGGGATAGGGAGGGGGGGTGTATGGTGCGAGTAAGATAATGAGTCTGTGTTTGTATGAGGCTTCAGACTGACTATGTTGTTAAAAAAAAGTTCAGTTCATTGGCCTTATCCTTGAGGAGAGATAAACCAATGCGCAGGAGAAGATACGAAGGCCAGCTGCAAGTTGTTTTTGCGCTCGGGTGGAGGAGGGGAGGGGGAGGGAAGGGGCACTAAGACAATAATTTTTAATCCAATTTAAGTTGATTCGGTATCATTTATCCGGATCAGTGTCCTTCAATTCCTCTCATCCTCAGCGTCATACGTGCATCCAGTTCATGTAGTGATTTCGACATTTCTTCTAATTTAATTGTCAGACCTGTGGTTACTCTCGACAAAAAGAAGATGCTGGAGGGGTGACGGGCCGAGAGAACAGAGAGGCGTGGTTCTGCTCAGTGTCCTAATCGTCCTGTCATCACTTCCAATACTGAAGACATCTGAGTCAAGCATTACCCAAGAAGAGTTGCAGGCCAGAGGAGGTGACACACATCCTCCCCAACAGCCCGTCTTGACTGAAAGACTAAGTATGGTTTGTCACTTCATTGGAATAGATTGTTGTAAGTACGTCTCAGATGTCTCAGACAACATGACTCATCTAACATCTGAATGATCTGCTGCACGAAGAGAAAAACCAGGACTTACAGGAAGAGGGGACATGTAGTGATGGCTGACTGCAGGAGGATGGAAGACTGAAATCTCTGTTCATCATTATTGGAGCCTTTCTCCTCCTGGCATGTTGTGTGATCCCGTCTAGATCTATACTTGCTACAGCCATAGTTAGTCCTTTATGACAACTGAACTGAATGATGGATCATTTAGTGGCCCGTAGCAGAAGAAGGATGACTCACAAGAAGTTCTGGCAGCGACGTCAGTGTGTGTGAGTCACAGTCTGTGAGTGTTAGACAGAGAGCTTGTTATTCCCATAGCGCAGGCTTACTAAAACAATTATCCTGAATGTGCTTCTAACTTTCAGGATACGTAACGCTGTTATTCTACAATGGGCCTAATGAAATGATTTAAATGATCATTGTCTTGTTGTTTGTTGTGTTTCGATC
>NW_025737713.1:0-28996 GCF_021292245.1 Micropterus dolomieu
AATCGAGGGAAAGATGAATGCGGCCAAGTACAGGGATATCCTGGACGAAAACCTTTTCCAGAGTGCTCTGGACCTCAGACTGGGCCGAAGGTTTACCTTCCAACAAGACAATGACCCTAAGCACACCGCTAAAATAACGAAGGAGTGGCTTCACAACAACTCCGTGGCTGTTCTTGAATGGCCCAGCCAGAGCCCTGGCTTAAACCCAATTGAGCATCTCTGGAGAGACCTGAAAATGGCTGTCCACCAACGTTTACCATCCAACCTGACAGAACTGGAGAGGATCTGCAAGGAGGAATGGCAGAGGATACCCAAATCCAGATGTGAAAAACTTGTTGCATCTTTCCCAAAATGACTCATGGCTGTATTAGATCAAAAGGGTGCTTCTACTAAATACTGAGCAAAGGGTCTGAATACTTATGACCATGTGATATTTCAGTTTTTCTTTTTTAATAAATTTGCAAAAATTTCTACATTTCTGTTTTTTTCTGTCAAGATGGGGTGCTGAGTGTACATTACTGAGAAATAAAAAGAACTTTTTTGATTTTTGGAAAATGGCTGCAATGAAACAAAGAGTGAAAAATTTAAAAGGGGTCTGAATACTTTCCGTACCCACTGTATTTCCAATGGGCTACCAAATATTAAGTTGAAGGTGCCAATAATTAATAAAAAATCCAGTCCATTTTTGGAGTTCTGTGTGGAATGTCATTTATAATTGCAACAATTTTCTGGGAGAAGTTGTTCATTATGTGACAGACATGCAGGAGTAATTTTGTCCATGACTGGTAATAATTAGGACTGCATGATATGGTAAAAAAAAAAAGGATACATAAAGATTATTAAAATCATGAGGATGTGACATTATTTGGGGTCTGTACCAAACAAACATGTTTTCTTACACCTGGAGAACAGGATTTGTATGTACCATGGCATCTCTTTAGCACTACAGTACTTCATCATAATGCTGTTTTACCTTCATCAAAGATTTGCAGCTCCTGTGATTTGACTATTTCACTTGGCCAGATTACAATTTTGATAATATTGCAATTAATTGTGCAGCCCTAGTAAGAATTAATATATTTGTGATTCTTAGAGACATTAAAACAAAATAACACCTTTAAGTCTAGTTAGCTTTACCCTCTAAATACCCAACGAACCATGTCTAGCTTTAGGCCATCTAATATAGTGATTAATTGAACACACACAGCCTTCTCTGTCTTCCGTCACGCTTCCTCTGTTCATTGTCCCACCACGCTCCACAGCTGTGACCTACAGTTTGTCTCTCATCTCCTCCCTCAAGCCCTAACTCTCCTGTCCCATCATCCTTCACTTATGTCTCTAATTTAAGCAGACAAAAGATCAAGGCTCGGCCTTTGATGAAAGAGTGCGAAGACGAGAGGGAGACTGAAGAGAAGAATGTTGTACCCCAGGGTGCCTGATCTCAACCGTTGTGTGAATGAGTTGATGAACACACAACAAGACCGCACAGGCTGCACATGTAAACAAAAAGGGAAACAAACTTTTGGCAGAAGAATGTGATTCAGCATTTCTCATGAAAAATTCCAGCTTAAGTGTTGTGACCAGCCACGTCTCTGCAGTGTAGTCAAGCCCCTCACTTGACTCTCTCTCCACTGAAACATATGCCCGCTGCTGTGGCTTATTCTTGTCCTCTAATATACTCTTATCTTGAAGTAAGCCCATCCAGCTCTCTGTAGCTGTTTTTTTATTTTTATTTTACCTGCGAGATAATTTTAGTGTCATAAGAGTGTCTGCCTGTACCAAGGCTGTACGGCTCTGATGCTTTCATGGACTGTGTAGAATTCAAGCTTATTCTAGTCATTAGAATAGAAACAGCTACATTTCTAGAACATGAAAAGAACTTTTAACCATAGCAAATCATAAATATGTATGTGGTCCATTAGGAAGAACCTAGGGCTGCAACTAACAATTCTTTTCATTGCTGATGATCTGCAGATGATTTTCTCAGTGACTCATTAAGTCTATGAAATGTCAAAAAGTTGTTGCCCATACTATCTTCAAATGTGTTGTGTTGTCTGACCTGGAACCAGCAAATTTCTGGCATGTTTTCCAAATGATTATTATTAAAATAGTTCGTTTTTAGTTAACTAATTGTTTAATGATTATTCAGCTCCAAAATAATCTGTCCATAGAATGTGTGCATACATAGTGTAATATGATAAAAGACTGGACAGCATACAGGAAGAGAACTAGCTCTTACATACATACAATGTCTCAACATTTACCTTATTTTCCTTTTGTCATTTTCCTTTTTTTCTTGGAGCTTGTGTGGCATTACTACTCTCATTAAATACATGTCCAGGATCAAGGCTTTGTTGTAGTAGAATGTAGTTACACATGGTTGAACATGGCTAGCTAGAGAGGATGATCACTCACTGGCCATTTCAGTGAGGATTTACCCAGTTTGACACACATGCATTTCATTCGGTGCAAATGAACAACACATTCTCATTCCAGGGCATCAAATACCGACGCTTTGAGAAAGCATGATAAAGCATCTGTATTTGACACACAAGGTACCCTTCAGCGTCCTTATGAGATGCCTTTTTGAGGAAGACATGAAACTAGTGATATAGACCATAAACTCATTAGGAATGTGTTTACTGAGGTAATTATTGAGCTGTGAAGTAGGCTCATTTTACCATTATTTCTAAAGGAACGGGACTTCTTTTTGCAACCAGAGGAGTCGCCCCCTCCAGTCGTTAGATAGAATGCAGGTTTAAGGGGCTTGCACGTTCGCATCAGTATGCTGACCGGAAGCTTCCCGCTTGATTGAAATAAGTACATAACGTGACATAAGTCACGTATGTAACATTATGTAAGTTACAACTGTTGCATGTCTACTTATGAGTTTTAATAAACTTATGAGAATTAATACAAAATTATGAATTTTAATATTCAGAGAATATTAGGGTCTCGGGATTCCCTAGGTGTGGTTAATAATTACACAATCATTCACTAGTGATCAGTTAGTTCATAATCGCTCAATTATCTTAAATCAATCAGTAAGTTTCATATCGAAGTAGTAAATTCTCGTGACAGGGACTCGGAGTTAAGCAATACACACACACAATTCCTGTGATTACGGTGAAATTTATTAACTAACTAAGGGTGAATATAAATGCAGTTAAATATACATCAAAGAAATAAACAATGAGAATGTGGAGTTCTATTGTGGGGAGAATTTGATTCATAGGGCGGAAGAGAACTAATGAAATCAATTAGATGACATTAACTCGGTTAAATTTGTCTAGGAGTTTTAAGGATTAAAGATACTGGATTAACAGACTATTGGACATCACTGATCACAGAATGCCTTGGTTTGGTCTTACTGCTTGTCGTTTCTCCCAGCTGGGTTGCTGGTCGGTGGCCTCACGCTGGCAGAGTTCCGTGCGTTCTCGGTTAGGACGACTTAAAGCTGTCGCTTTCTCTGCCAGGGAATTGCTCCGGAGGTCCGTCTTGGTCGGCTTATTGAAGAAACTTGCAGTGGGGGCCTTTACAACCCTGGCTCGGATTAGAAGTTTGGTCGTCCTTTGTTACTGCTGGCGGGCCCACTTGCGTGTGGGGCTTGAAACGAACAAAGAGCCTTCGCTTCTTAGAGGGAGCATGCTGGGTGCGTGGCGAAGTGCAGTTGAAGAGGGCAAGAGGACCAAGAGAACAAGAGAAGAGAGCAAGCGAGCGTGTGTCGCTGCTTTTGTTTGTTGGGGCGTTGTTCCTAGAGGGCAGTCCTTTGTTCTCCTGAGGGCTTCTTTCCGGTTTCCTGAGAGACTGTCTTTTTAAAAAACTTTTAATATGTCTATTCAAAAATCTATTTGCGCGTATTGTAATCAAATATCTTCCCACAATCAAACCTTGATTGTCAAACGGTTATACTGTTCTTAGTTTTAAGTATTTGATAAAAAGGAACAGTTGTCAGTAGTTAAACCTTAAAAGGTTAGCATTTCATAGGAATCACATCACATCGCTTCCTGGATAATATTGGTTGTACAATAATAATAATACACATTCTTATTTAGAGAATATAAGCAAGTTACACGAATGGCATCAGATTATGAACAGGTAAATACAGAGCGACATTTATACATTAAACGGCATTTCAGAACGATGGCATGTAATACTTATTTTGTCCACTTGGGGAGCTCTGGTTACATGAGGAGTAGATATTCAACTTTGAGCTTCTTTAAACAACCCTTAGCTCCGGAGCTGGGGAATTTAGTGATTTAACATTAAATTCGAGCTGGAAAATTAATCGAGTAGTATAGGATGACATTTCTTTATCATATAATTTCTAATGGAAGCGTCAGAAAGTGTTGGGAACAAAGCATTGGCTACAACATAAAATGAAGAAATGTCAAGGATCCTTGCTGGAAATTAAAACACTGCAAAATTTACTTATTTAGATTCTTTTCAACAACAAATATCAACAACAACATGGTAACAACTCCTCAAATGGAGTGGAGAGACCTAGTTAAGTAACTGAAAGATTATTTAATTAAACAAGGTAATGCTTTTTCAGGTCTGTCCTCCTCTGGTGTCCTGGAGTTTCTCACGTCTGAGCGTGAAGAGGAGAATATCCTTTGATGTGAGATAATTAAACAAAGAGGGAGGTCAGTGTGTGGGGGGCAGTTTAGGGTTTCCTGCCCTCTCTCAAAAAGAGTTCTGATAGGCTGTTCAGTAGAAAGCTAATTTCTGGTTAGTGTTTGTTTGTCATTTTAACAGTCAGGCACCGAGCCTTGTCTCAGCTGCTGCCAAAGGTGGCCAGTTTTACGATCGAACTGCCCAGAAACAGCACTTAGGGAAAGCAAACCTTTCACCTCCTCCTTTGGGGTCTCTTCTGTTGAGGGTTGATATCTCACCCCCCCTCTTTCTCTCAGAGAGAGAGAGAAGGAATTTTGAGTCTCCAAATTTATTTGATATAAAATGCACAAATCCACACTGTTTGTTCACAACACAACTCAACTTTGACTTTCTTTCAGATGGCAGACGGTAGACAGTGGAGTTACTGGAAAGCCCAGGGAATCTTTGTCAGGCTGTCTCAAAGAGTTGGTATTTGAAGCCCTGGGAAGAGATCGGGCTGGAATGAAATGACTGGCTGGCCTTTCTGCCAGAAATCCTACCTACTTGCTTGTCTACCTATGCTCACTGCGCATGAAAATGTGTTTTGGGGGAGTGGCTGTGGATAGAGACCAGAAGGGAGGGGAAGGGATTTTCTTCCCATTTGCATACTTTCAAAATTCAACTGTCTTAGTTCTTAAGCGTTGCCTTTCCTCTCTTAGTTCTTAAGCGTTGCCTTTCCTAGCTTTAAAGACAGCTTGTTAAAGTGAGTCTCTGATAACCACTTGCTCTACCACCACTTGCATTTGTCATAAGTCAATAATGTTTTCATTTAAACATTGTCATAATTCGGTTTGACACAGTATGGCCT
This sequence comes from Micropterus dolomieu, assembly GCF_021292245.1. Classification (NCBI taxonomy): domain Eukaryota; kingdom Metazoa; phylum Chordata; class Actinopteri; order Centrarchiformes; family Centrarchidae; genus Micropterus; species Micropterus dolomieu. Next base: position 5,465 of record NW_025737713.1, read on the forward strand.
CCATATCTGGTGTAGGCAGTGCTGCATTAGAAATAAATCTGTACTTGCAGTATGACAGAAGTTATCACTGTTTGTCTAAGTCTTTTGAGTTCAAAGTCCCCAAAGTTGCTAAGAACTAGAAGAGTGGCAACATATTTGGTGGAAAGAAATTTCAATGACAATACATTTTCATCCTGTATTCGCCACCACCTAATGCTTTGCAAAGGTTGTTGTGATTGTGCTGTCAAAACAGAACCCTTTGATCGACTGGCAGGCAGACACACAAACGCACACATACACAGTTGCATATACTCAATAAATGGGGTAATGGCATTTTTCACTGTCCTGCTCTTTCTCTCTCTCTGGTTCAATCACTCCATTTGTTTGTCTTCTTTCTACTGCGCTCACTCTCTCTTCCCCTTACATGCTTAGAATGTGGTATCCAGTCTGGCTGGCTCTGCATTGCAGTTCAAAGGCACCGCCGGGGAGAAGGACAGATTCATTCATAGTCTTTATTTAGACCTCTGGGACACTTTGGGGCAAGACCCTTGTTTTCAATGGCACCAAAAAACCACAGCATATACAGTAAAATACCTGTCCATTCATTCAAAGTGTGTGTGTGTGTGTGTGTGTGTGTGTGTGTGTGGAGCATAGCAGCAAAATAAAAGGAAACCGAGAGAACAGAGGCGAGTAGAGCATTCCATTAGAAAGACACTTAAATTACCTGTGGCAGGTTATCTCAGCACACATTTTCGCTTCAACAGCAACTCCCTCCCTATTAAACATTAAAAAAAACTGTAGTCTTAATTTTGGTCTCATTGGATTATGACCAAATTAGGTATGCCATGTGCAAATTGTAAAAGTATTGACTCATTTGACATTGAGAAACAAAGAAAAATAATAATTTAGTCAACAGAAAGCAGTCAACAACCACAATAGCTCATGTTCTTCTGCTGTAAAGGGGGCAACAGCAATTCCATTTCCAGAACCCCTCTCAACAGCAATCATACAGTTTACATGTGGAGACCAAATCAAATCACAGTGTTGACTCTAGGCAGTGATATTTTCTATTGGAGATGGAAATACTCTTCACTTATTTTATTTTTTTTCAATTAAATTTGCTATCTTAAAAGACTATGAAACCTCATTTGTGTTGTGACAATACTCTAAATTATTTGGTACTTGTCCTTAAATCCTTTAAATGGAATTGGATTTTAAAGTATGGATTATGAAACACCACCTAGCAAATCTACACTAGTCTACCAATAGGCATTTTATTTATTCCTGCCACTATTCTTCTGATCATTATTTGTCACTCTTGGCTTGAACAGTGGACTGTCTATTCGGGTTGATGGTGTTTGTTTTGGCTCGAATTCATTGAATATTAATCTTAAACATATTTATGACTACGGTTTGCTGTTTGTTGTTCTTGATATTAGAAAACCTTCATCATCAAGGCCAGAATAATGTTTCATTTCCAGACTTCATGTGAACAGCACGGGCTAATGTCAGTGTTCAGCATACTATGCCCAATGCGCCAAACCCTTGCAGACTTTAACTGACGCTACCTGCATACTCAGATTGAATTAGCGAGTGGAAGTGGATGCCCCACTTTGTCACATCTAGGGCAGAGGCATTTCTGTGAACATTGGAGTTATGCTGTAATTAAATGACTAGTGTATATGATTTAGTGGCCCTTCCAAGCATGTAAGGGAACATATGGTGGCCACAAAACTGTGAAAAAAATGCAAAAGGCCCTCTCTAGAGCCAGAGTTTGGTTTGTCTGTCCTGGGCTACCGTAGCAACATGGAGGTGCAACATGGCCGATTCCGTGGAAGAGGACCTGCTCCCTCTGTAGATATAAAGTATTTATATGTAATATAAATGTTTGTATTTCTCCAAGCAACAGCACATAGCAACAGATGGATCACATCAGATTAAAAGATGAGCCTGTGATACAGAACATTAGTTTTTTAACCATTAACCAGTTGTATCCCAATGGCTTTCAGGAAATTAGAGCAACCTTACTGTTAATTTGTGACTTTTTTTTAAGTGTGGTGTGAAAACTTTATGATTAATCAGGTATTTAATAAAAAGACAATAGTACCGTATTATTTTACGTAGTGCCAATTCATAACAGTTATCTCATTACACTTTTCATATAGAGCAGGTCTAGACGTGGGTCCTTTTAAAAAAAATATACATTTAAATTTCTTCATGAATTCATAACAGAAGATTCCAGTGCCAGGAGTGACAGATGGAGAGGTATGGTGATTGTCTCGGAAAGAGTGGCTCAGAAGTAGGCCATGTAAACCGAGGCTTCAGAGGAATTATTGCTGCAACTTTAAGATCACTGTGATCAATGAGGCTCAGTGGGAATCATCAAACAACTGTCAAGTGACCAAGGAACACAGAAAGTCATGTGCACCGAAACACTCTTTCACCGTCAAGAAACAAATTGTGCTTTTTCTGATAGTTGGGCCCATACAAGTTGTTTTTCCTTGTTTTGTTGACTTACATTTGGGGAAGGGGTCCCCTTTTCTCATATTAAAACCTCAACAAACCAGTTGAATATCCGATTTACTCTAAAACAGCTAAAAATCACACATGTTACACTTTGAACTATATGGACAGTACCTATACTGACACAGCATTTCCCCTTGTCTCTTACGTCTACACACTGTAATATGTCAACAGAACCTGCTGTTCACCAATAGTCTTAGGGAAAAGAAACTTGGCAGTTGTGGACCTCACAGTAACTTGACTTTTCTGAAACAATTTATTTAAAATAGCAAATATGATGAAAAAGTGTGGGTACAGTGACAGTTACATATTGATTAACCAACTGGCTTTTGTGTAAATAAAAGTCTGTGGGGAGTTATGCTCTGAGGGACAGTTACTTTTATCGTACCAGTGTCTCTGCTGTGCAGTTCAGCTGACATTGTTGATGAAGTTATAAACGTTCTAGTACACTGCAGCAATTACTCTTTTGGCCAGAGAGACCTCCGTGTCATCGAACACGCAGAGTGAGAGACTGTAGATTTATCAGTGGAAATCCAGACAGTAATTTTAAGTGAATCGTTGGTCGTTGGAAGTTCAGTCATATAGCTTTAGGTGCTACAAAATTGTGTGTAACTGACAAGACAAGACCCAAGCTCTCATGAGGATAGAGGATAGAGATTTTTTGTCTTCGTAGTTTGTATGTCTTTTTATGTTAATAAATCCCATGATTGCCCTGTGCCTTGTACGACTGTATGTTTTTGTATTTTCAGTGGTAGCAGAGACTAGAGGGTCTGCTACTGTATACTGACATAATGATTAAACAGATGTATTGATTTTCAGTTCTTTAATATCCATTTATATTTTTTATACATCAGATGGTGACTGGTGATGGGGAGTGGGACTGATCATCATACCTGTGTAAAATGAATACTTAATGAGTTGCAGTCACAGATTAAGCACTTGTGTGTGTTATTTTGTTATATAAGGTGTAAAAAGTTTAAGTTGTGCAGGAGGTGTCAGTTATGTCCTGGGATGTGGTTTAATAAGCCAAAATATGTGAAAACACTGGTGTGTATGGTCTTTAAGAGCGCCAGGAGCTAAAGGACATGGGTTAGAGGGTGCAGACAATACTAATATGTGTGTATTACTATATAATTAGATTGAATTTAGATATGTCTATGTCTATTCATATTGTCTATGTTTGATGGTGTTCTCAGACTCTTTGACTCGAATAGAGATCAATAAAAGGCAGGTAGTTGCTTTCAGCCAGGGAAGATGTAAGTTTATAATTTCTTTTAAATATGAAACGTAATAAATACCACAGGTGAGGGATTATATTGTTCAGTTTTAAAGTGATTTAATGTTTGGCCTTAAAAAGTAGTTAAAGCATATTGGCACTGGATATGTTTAATATTGCAATGGGTAGCAGTTTGGTAGGGATATTGAGATTAATTTTAATATAACTGTAAGCTATTTATTTTACGTTAGTAGCTATCTTATAGGCCTACCACAGAGACTGGTCATGTTCCGCCCCACCTTTTGCGATTCAGTCTTTCAACCACTATTTGAGCACCTTTAATGGCATGAATGGAGTTTTTGTTTCATTGCTTTATGAAGTTAATTTAGTACAATGTTTGGTGTTAAATAAATTAATCTCATTTTTCAAGTTTTTTAAAGTGAGGTGGAACGACCACAGATTCAATGACCGAGTCTTTTAATGTGGAAACGTCGACACACAGCCGAGCTGAAAGAATAAGGCTGATATTTTCATAGACGCCATAAGAACACATCAAATCAACGCATTATAGACTATGTCTGTTCATTTAGGCAATCACACTGTCTGCGATTGTCTCCCTGCAAGTGTCAGCTGTAGCCGTGCTACTTAGACCATGTCGTATTTCTGTAGTGTTACAGTTTGCTCTTCGTTTGTAAAATATGACGCTCTGATGCCAGTGAATGTCTGCGTTTGGTCATCTGCTGCTACCACCGCCTCTCTTATGTGAACCCGCTCATGGCCGGATTGAGAAACCCTGGGTTGAGTTACCGAGTTGGTAACCAGCTTCGTGGTACCGCTTATCCCAATTGCGATTGTTAGGGTTAGTTAAGCCAGATAATGAGAAGAGATCCTGGGTATGTTGAACTTGCTTTGTGTTACAGGCCCCAGGTGCACCTCATTTAGCAATCAGATGGAGCACACTTAGGGCAGAACTGGAAAGGACAGAAGAGGAAGAGGGACAAACAACACAGGGAAACACATACAGCCGTAACAATGTGGATTCAGGCAAACTCAACTTAATCACAGACAAACACAGATTAACAAGGACAAGCGATGCACACCGACTCAAACCCACAATGACATAAATGTACATCTTGTGCAAAATAACCTTGACTTTAGTTCTCAAGGTGGCAGCACAACAGATGTGGTTGGTAAGAAAAATGAAAAGTCAACCTATAGAGTTTGATCACTTTCCCTGTTTTAGATGTGTGCTTGAAAATGCTGTGCACAAGTGCATTGTTATTTGTACAATGAGAGAAGACACGATGATGTATTCACACTGAAAGATGCCACTTAGAAGACCCAACACATATAATAGACTAGAGGAAGCATATATCAAAAACAACAAGTAGAAAAATACGAAAATTAATTGATAACAAGATGTCTCTTATAACTAAAATGAATAATTCAAGGCCCTTTGCATTGTTTAAAAAGCTCTTTAATGTCCCTCCCTTGTTGTAACTCATCTTCTATACTGATATAAGTAATAACCAGTGCCTTACTCTGTCTGACTGTATTTTATTAAAAGCTATATGAGAAGATGTGCATGTTTAGTATCTCAGCAATGAATTCATGGTGCTGAGGACACAGACAAAAGTAGATGCAAAGCAGCAAATGTTTATGAAATCAAGGATTTTTATTTATCTTTTTTCTTCTAGGGCTGGACCCAAATATTTGAATATTCGCTCAATGGGTACACAATTTGGGATTCGAATATTGATTTTTTTCCCCTGCATACCTGACCTCTGCCCACAGCAGTGAACTTACAGTTCACATCAAAGGGAAAACAAAATGAAGCCCTCAGCTCTGTGGGAGCACTTTAAACTGAGTGATGACAATGGCAGTGTGGCAGTTATGGGGTATAAGAACATTTAGTAGGCTGTAAAAATAAGTTAAACGCGAATTTTACATAATAATATGTTGGTACTTCCCGCTCCCGGAAACGGTGCTCATCCCGGAAATGGTGCTCATCCCGTCTGCTCTCCCTGGACCCCCCGCCCGGTTAACATATCCGTGATCTGTTCTGGATCTGCTCAACTTGGTTCTGCAGCATCTAGTCTTCCAGTCTCCTTCACTCTTCCCCAGCTCAATTTCCGAACACTTCAACCTTGCAATAAATATTACTCTTATCTAACTCCAGTCTCTTCCCTCTCTTAGTCCGGCACTTGGGACTAAGAGAGGGAAAATTTAAACACAACTTTTAGTAATAATAACGTGCTGTTATTATATAGCCTACATGTAAATAAAGAAACAAAGCGCTCTCTCTTTTTCTCTCTCTCTCACATATGCACACACTGTCAGTGATCGCCGTTCGTTATCGCTCCCCCGTCAGGTTTCTCCCTCACTCATGTCATTGCCAGAACTTTTTTGGCATTCATCCTTCTGTTGTTCTGCATTAATCTATGAAATACATAGCTGTATCTCGAGAAAATACAGCCTGCTTACAGCTGGCGTAATGCAAACGGTAACGCCACAAGTAAAACCCCCTCTCCCCCGCGGCTGCTGTCGAAGCTTAGATTATTCGCTTTAAATTACTGTCGAAGCTTCCAAGCTCAAAAAATGACATTCGGGCCAGCTCTAATTTCTACTGTATGTAATGCTTTCTCCATAAATACTGTATCTTCTGCTCAGTGTTATAATAGTGTCTAGACACTGACAAATCCTGGCGGTAACAGGTTTTGGTCAAAGTCAGTATTAAAAAGGTTCCGTTTTTAAAAGAAATCTGTCACAGCGTACTCTCCACAGTAGCACCCTTATCTATTATCTTTATCATTATCTTTTGCATGTACAGTATGTATCAGTTTTCATTTTCTGTAATACAAGGAGGTTTTATTGGTACTGCCATGGCTTTTGTTTTTGAGGTGGACTTTTGGTTTGAGGGTCGACCTCTAAGCAATTTTGCTTGTGGTGAAATCAGTGAAAAATTAGTTCTGGTTAAGGATGGAAGCCTTGTTGTTAAAAAAACAAACAAAAAAAACATGAAAACACAAAATCAAAATCATTTATTTTTAATAATATCTATGCACACGCACAACAGAAAAGACTCATTAGGCTGAGCGGGATGGCTAAACAGGATCAAAGGTTCATCTCTTTAAGTCTCATAATGACATTTGATGTGTATGTGTCTGTTATCACATACACATCTCACCGTTTGAGAAGACTGTCCCAAGAGGCTTTCTTAATCCTAAACCTTCAGTGTCTCCAAACCTCCATCCTCCTCAGTGTTAATGAATAAGACAACCTATGTCAAAGTGAAGATGCAGCTTTTTCACAGCTTTTCAAAGCTATATTTGATGTTAGTTTTTGTTACACTGGCTGGAAAACATCTTCCTGTCTCGTGTGTTTCCCAGGTGTTCATTAAAATAGCAGCCAGCCAGGAGGATTCAGGTTTGGAGATGTTGCTGCAAATTGGCCCCCACTGCCTGTGTGTATGTGGAATATAAACATTCCTCTAAAAGATGACTAATATGGTAGTGTTGAAAGACAAGCAGTAGGCTTTTATTTTTAAACAGCACAGGCAAAATTAGAAAACTGGTTGTAATGTATGTCTGACTATTTGAAAAACAGGCCTATAATCAGAAGCCTAATGATACCGATGTCCAAATGCAGGGCTCTTCCTGTTCAGAGCACAGGTTTGAGCGCAGCTTAAGTATAGATAGATCTTATTTTGACTTGTCAAAATGGTTGGAGGAGAGATACAGTACTGTATGTGGCTGAAAGAATTTTAATATTGAGCTGCATGTTACCACAACCTTTTCTTGTATTCTAAAAACAAAAGTAGCCATAGGCAGTTATAGTGCAGCAATTGTCTACAGTGCTGTATATAAGCTAATCTGTACAATTTGTGCTGCAACCAGACCAACTCAGATAGAGGCATCCCAACAGAATGATGAAGAATAATAGTGTTTATGGTTTACAGTAAATAGCACAGGCTTTTTATAGGCTGTCATGAGATGCATTTTAGTAAATCCTGGATTTTAAGGCTTCACACAGCCACATTCTATCAATAAGATAGATCATAACACTAATAGTGCTTCTATTTTTGCAGTTTCCTTTCCCCTGAACTGCTATAGGCTCATACCCAGTGTATGATCTAATGCAGCGTTTCTCAAACCTCTCCTGCAGTGCTTCTCAAGTTTCTTAATTGCATCCATATGAAGCAACGTCTGTTTCTGATGACGGCTGTCAGTCGGCTCTGTAGAGACTTGATGGAGATTGTGTCTGCACACATGTGCGCTGTTCTGATACTAATAAAGTCTCAGTTATTTGTGCACAGCAGCATGATTCTCTCTGTAGCTTTTACCTGTTTAACAAACACCTGCAAATGAATAGTTATAGCTTTCTGTCCTGCTCAGAGGCACAGGATAATTTCTACTGGCACAATACTCCCATTATCTGCATTTATATTTTTAGATTCTAAATTGTAAATTTGTTATTGAATAACCCAGAATATGATGTCTTGGGATTTATTAGACTAAAGGTTTAAGAGAAATTGAAATGATGTCACTTAAGTCGATGATCAGTTTTAGGCTTTCAGTTTATTTGTTCTTCTGATATCCTATAACACTAGCCTACTGCATAGGCTACATTAAATTTATGCAAGTCACATCACTCGTCTCTGATCGATCACTGCGTTCTATCATATCAATCCGACGCTTATTTTTTAGCGCATCGGCTTTCATTCATACTTTGGTCAGCTGATTTTACTCACGTAGCCGTCAATATTTCATCAGATGCAGTAGGTGAGATCGGCTGGATCAGCTTTATTTTCCTTTGCTTGCTTCATTAGAGTCTTAAGTGCAGTTTAGTGACTTGTCCGACTCCTAACTTGTTTACTATGTTTAATAGTCGTCTATTTGGACTAAACGACCAGCTTCACCTGTGACTGAATAGACTTGATGATTAATTATGTAAAACATGTTTTTTGCTGACAGACTCTCCGATTTTCTCTGACTTTAATTGTCTCCATAATAAAAGTTGATGGGAGAAATAAAAGAAAAATAAAATCTTTCTAATAGGCTAAATGAAGAAAGTTGTGTGGTAGGCTTTTGTTGTTCAGACCTACAATGAACTCAGATTTTAACTAGACAGTGAATCATAAAACAAATCAGATATAGCCTAACTCTTTGCAGTGATGCACTTGAGTTAATGTTATCTGTTGTGATGCATCAGATCTGTCTGATCAGCTGCAGCGTCCAATCAATATAACGGCTACCCAGTAAGGAGGCGTGTTGGTCAGTAAAAGACTTCCGCAAAGGATGCACTGGTGTATCCTTGCTCTTCAATCCTTGTTCCTCGCTCCTCGGAGTGCAAATACAGAGCCTAAGTCACTCACTTCCGCTTCCGGCTCATGGGACCTTATTTTGGGAAAATTATGGACGGTAGTCAATGGCGAGAGACAACTTATCTTTTTATCCCGTTAGAATTGAACCCTGAATTACACATATGATGTTGGTCAATTTAAAATAGAATTTTGCAAGTCAAGAAAGTCGAAAGTTGTAAAACAGTAAATTTACATGTCGTTTTGTCTGAAACCGCTCAATGAACTACATCTCTCGTCTCGCACAATATATGTCACCAACATGTTGCGGTAAAGCTAGCTAATGTTCATTGCTTTCTTGCTACTAGCTAGATAATGTAGCTATATTCCACGCAGAAATATATCTCACCTGATGTGTTTAATCCAACAACTCCTGGCTCTTTTTCACATCATCCTCTCATGTAAGTGTAAGTGTGATGTTCAGTAACGTTAGCTTCAGTCATTGACAGAGAATGTTACGACGTCACATACGTGACTTTTGGGTTTGTGGTCTTTGTAACTACGTATTTTCACAGTCTTATATCTCAACCGTTTTACATAAAACTACGACCTTCTTTACTTTAAAACGTATCTTTTAAATCGACAAAGATCATATGTGTAATTCAGGGCACAATTCAAACAGGATCAAAATATTTGTTGTCTCCTGCCATTGACTACCTACAATATTTTTCCGAAATAAGGCTCCATGGTGGTCCACCGGATGGGGAGGGACTTAGGCTCTCTATTAGAGCTTTGGACACGGCCTGCAAGATAGCGGAGCAACTTCTGGTTCAAGCGAGGAAACGACAAATAAGAGACTTGAGAAGCACCCCTGGGGCCTGTACCACAAAGCGAGTTCAACATACCCCAGATATGTTTTCGTTATCTGACTTAACTAACCCTAACAATCGCGATCGGCATAAGCGGTACCACGAAGCTGGTTATCAACTCAGTAACTCAACCCAGGGGGCCTTTCCGAAACTAGACCCTCGCCACTTCCACTCTGACACGGAGTGAACTCTGGTCACCCTCCAGGCCAAATCGAGCTCCCCGCGTAGGTTTTAAATACAGCGACAACTTTCGGACGAACTACAGTCTCTCTCCACCATAAATAGGATCTGACGTTACCGCTGCACTCACTGCTATAATACGTGTATCAAATAACAAAACTGAAAGCATTTGTCATTCATTTTGTGTATTGTTCGTGTCGAATAATATTTTGTGTTTGTGTTCATGTCGAATATTTCTTTAAGAACATGACTTTATATATTTACGAAAAATAAATATTATATTCTTTTATGAAAAGATTGATAATCATTGTAAATAAAAGCCAAATATATATTTGAACCTCTTTAACTTAGCCTATATGAAAAATGTTACATTCACAAATACAACATTTCAATATAAATCATATGGGCTACGTTGTTAACCTGTGAATGGTGACGTGACAATGTTAGTGAAGTTTCGAAATAAAAAATTCTACATATCACACATCACACGGAACGCAAATTGACAGAAAGGTCTCCCATCGTGCAGCAAAGGGTGTTATGGTGCTTTCAGACCAAAAGCGAAGCGAGCGTTTGGGGCAGTGAGTTTACATACAAAGTCAAGGCAAAGACGCGTAGAGCCGCGATTTCCTGTCAGACGGCGCGGCCAGCGACACGAAGGCAACGCGAAGGAATTCACGTGAGTTGAATATTTTCAACTCAAGCGAGAAAGTCGCATGACACTGAGGTAGCCTATCAGTGTTGAGATTGTCCGTACATCACCGACGGCTTCAAAGCGATGTGTGGAGAGGGCCAGGCAGAGCGGGGGATTGAAAATCTGCTGGCTGTCTGAGAGCTGCTAAACTTGGGGGAGAGGAGCAGGGAGCAGCGCTGCAACCTTTGGACAAATAAACCCGCGTAGTCGGTCGGATTCTTCAACTTCGACAACTACGCCGTTTACTCGCAGGAGGAGCTCGGAGTTAACTGCTTTTATTAAATTAGTTTTTTTCCAGTTGTGTTTATTCACGTTATCGCGTTAAAATCGCCTTGTGTGTGAACACTTGCAGCGAATGTTCTCATGCGAGGAAAGCGTCGCGAAGAGAAAATTCGTGTTTGGTCTGAATGCCGCATTACACACCTTCAACAAGCCAGCATTGGTGCTCACTCGGCATTTGAGGGTTTAACAATCCACTACCACTCCACCCTTATTGGTTTCGGATGGCACTCAATGTGGCGGACCCTCCACATGAACGCGCAAACGGAGTGGAAGTAGGCTATGTAGGGAGAGGGAGTAGCAAGCAGTTTCGGAAAGACCCAGGGTTTTCGGATCCAGCCGTGAGCGCGTTCACATTAAATAGGCGGTGGTAGCAGCAGATGACCAATCACAGACTTGTCAAGTCCACTGTCAGCAGAGCGTCATATTTTACAAATGGTGAAAACAGTCCCAGAAACACAAAGTACAAAAATCAAAACATAAAGGGGGTAATAATCAAAGTCCAACGAAAGTAAATAAATCCACAAGGGCACGAGAAACACTGGTAACATGCACAAGATCCACACAACTAAATCCACAATGAACTGGCAACAACTGAACAGATAACCACTTTAATACACAGGTGAGGGAGAAGCTAATTACACTACTCAGACAATCAGAGACAAGCACAGCAAGTAAAACATGACAAGAGAGTCACAAAATGAAACATAACTGAAACATAAGTGACTTGCTAACAAACAACAAAAGCAAAGAACTCAGAGACAGTAAAACAAGACTAGAAACACTGATGAACTCATAACCTTACGAATAAAGAAATGACCAAAGTAATACATACGCAAACTACAGAGAAGAGCAAAACACACCCCACAAACCCAAACCCGTGACAAGAATACTGCAAGCATCATTTCTGTCTTTTCTCTGTACTATGCTAAACATATTTTGTCATTTGTCTGTCCTCAACATCTCTTTTCATATGTATCACATCTTTGTAGATGGTGTGTAGATACTGACATTAAAAAACTGCCGATCAAACAATCATGAAGATTGGAGCTGAACATCTTCAACATAAAATACAGCCATGCCCCCTCGACCTAAAATTATGTCTGCCTTAGTGTATCTAGGTGTTATTTTAACATTAAAGACTGGAGCAACACATAAAGACATTTGTTCAGCAATGTTTTTTTTTTCTGTTTATGATTATTTCAAAAGTCAGAATCCTAACTCTTTGTAATACTGTGAGAATGCTACATGCTTTTATGTCTTTGTATGTATTTGTATAGCTACTGTTATGCTTTTTTTTTCAAGTTTTAGTGAGAGCTGGCTGTGTGCATCTACACCTGGACTGTTAGAGTACCTGGCTGTATTGCTGTGTGAAGATATGATTTCTCAACAGTTGTGTCTGAGTGTCAGACACATAGTGGTGCTGAACAGGATAGAGTTGAGGTTCTGAATCAATACTGCAGGCAGCATTGATTGATTTATTACTTGTGGGTTTTGCACACTCCCTCTCGCTCCCTCTCTCTCGCTGCTCTCTCCGCCGTCTGTAGCCCAAGCTCCACAATGTGGTAACTGGAGGGAAGTGCTCTGCCCAGCCACAATAATCATAGTCCTTCACAGACTGGAAAATAGCGTAGTAATTTATTTCAAGTGTTAAATTTAACAAGACATACTCAGTATGTGAGGTTCAGTTAACAGTCAGCCAACCTTTATCTCATCTTTTAACATCAGTAATTTATGTAAAAGAGAGTAGTACTAAGGTTATATCTTAGAAGGGGATTTCAGTCTATGTATCACATATACTGTGTTTATCAGAGCGCACAAATTAACCGAGTGGATTCTCTTTTACACATGTTTCCCACGGGCATCCATACCTGTGAGCTGTTTCATTTATGACTGGAGACAGAGCTACTGCAGCCATTGGTGTAGCAGTTACACATTGCACCGCTTAATTTTCAGAGCATGAATAATGCACACTCACATATAGACTCAAATTTATGTTGCTGAAAAATTGGTATGAAGAGTGTTTTTGTAAGAGCGTTTGCCTATATTACAGTTTTGTTGACTTTGTATGGTAACTACCACTCGTTTTTAGGATGACCTTTTGTGAAAAGTAATGGATAATGGTAATACTACCATACCTATGAGAATTGCTTATTACAATAAAAGGCCTAGCTTCTCTCCCAGGCATGACATTGAAAGTTCAATAAATGCCTCTCTGATGAAAGAGGTCCTATTTAATAGTCTAGAATATGTTTCAGCACCTAAATGTTATATTTATGTAAATCAGTAAAATATCACTATTCAATCTTTTAGTTGTACTTAACTGAAGGGCAAAATGTGATATTTAGAGAAATGACGATGCGCTTAACCTTCTCCACTTTTTTGCTCTTGTCTTTGCAGAAATGTATGAAATTCAATGTGGACGCTCCTATTTGGCTGTCCAAGCAGCGGATCCTGTGTACTCTCAACCAGAGCCTGAAAGATGTACTCAACTATGGCCTATTTCAACCAGCTTACAACGGCAAAGCTGGCAAGTTTCTGGATGAGGAGAGACAGCTAAGGGAATATCCCTTCCCATCCATCGCTCCTGTACCTTACCTGGAGGTAGGCATAGATCATGTGTATGTATGAGGCTTTAAGGAATGTCAGAAGGAGAGCACAAGAGGTGGAAAGAGAGGTTGTACATGCCACCATACCTACATAATATCCTGTATGTAACAGTCCTCCAAATATTGATTATTGGGGTGGGGGGGGGAACAAATCAATTCACATAAGAATCGCTTTTCTCAGATTCCAAAACTCAAATTCTTCTGTTGTTGATAAAGTTATGTTGACGGCGGAACCCAAAAGTGATGGCCCGGTTCAGCACCCAAACAGTGTAAATACCAGAGTTATCTTCTTCAAAAAAGCAGGTGTTTCATTTCATGAATGCCAAACACACCATCACCAAGAAAATACTCACATAATATCATATCCTGCACACTGCAAAATGTGAAAGTGCAGCGTACCTGTGGCTTTCAGGGGGGCGAGGGCTCCAGGGATCTGGGGCTTTGCCTGTTAAGTAATCCATCCTCGAAGAGAAGAAACTGAACAGATATGAAAAAATTTTAGGAGAGACACTTCCTTAAATCTTATCAAATTACTATACGGGGCGTCTGTGTCTCAGGGGGTAGAGCGGGTTACCCGTTAATCAAAAGATCCGAGGTTCAATCTCCGGCTCCTCCAGGCTGCATGTCAAAACGTCCTTGGGCAAGATACTGAGTCCCTGGTTGGCCGGGGTGGCTATTCCATCTTGTATGAATGTGTGTGAATGTTAGTTTCTGTTTGAGCTCTTAGGCTCAGTTTATGAATGTGTGTGAATGGTGAATGCAATGTATTATAAAAGCACTTTGAGCGGCCGCAAAGACTAGAAAGACGCTATACAAATACAGAGCATCTATATGTAGAACCCAGGATTCAACTTCGACATCACAAATTGACCTTTAAGGGCCACTGTAGTGGAGCCTCAGGTCATTCTCTTCATATAGACTAAACACACGGTGCCTGTTGGTATTTGTGAATCATCTTATAAGCTACTGTTATTGATGAGTATCTGCTGTAGTCTTTTTGTAGTTGTCTATATGTGTATGTATGCATCACAGGCACACACATGCAGGCTCACACAACATGTGGGTATGGGTATGTGCATCATTGTGCATGGAGTTTGTGTGTGTGTTTTTCCATGATGTGTCAGGCAAACCTAGCAGCAATAATACCACTCTCAATGATAGTGTGTTGTCTGCAGCAGCTGTCATCTCTCAGAGATAATTGTTGTGCCTGTCCATCATGGTTTTTGATCTGAGAGAAACGCAGGCGTCTAGGGATGTATTGCTTTACAGACAGTGGTGTAAAGATGTCAGGTGGTTTTCTGAGTGGGCGTCTTTGTTGTCACTAGTTTTATGATGTGCAATAAAGATTTACTTTCACTCTTGAACCTCAGGTTAATGTCAATCCCTGATGCATCGGAAGAGGCTGCTATTGTTATTAACTACATTTTTACTTATGATAGCCCCAGCATGCTTTGTGAATTGGAATATATCTCATGAATGAAAAGACTTTCCCATTTTTTCTTTGGTGGTACATATTTGGCTATCAGCAGTGAAGAAATGTATAAGCATGTTGTAGGCTCATGGTAGGATTATTTGTATTCCTCTCTTCACTCTTTATCAGTAATTTTTCTCTCTCACTTTCTTATCATGGCCATTGTTATTTCAGATTCGATTTACTGTTACAGTTGGGCTTTTAGCGGCAGTAGTCAACAAAAGTAGACCTTTTGAAAACTGTCAGGCTGGAGTACCTTTCCAGGATTTAACCCACATTGATGTCATAGAATCAGACACATGTTTCTTAACAAATGCTAATATAGACTTGATTAAGCTGTGTTGAGAATTGACAACTCACATTTAGTAAAACATTATTTGATATAACACATGCACGTCTGATGTTTTGATCAGAATGATTGAAAATGCACAAGGCTTCACTTTTTATGGCATATCAATTTCAAAAGTATAAAGTTATACATTGCAAGAGATTGGAAAGGATTCACAGTTACGTCTTTACTGTTTGTACTGTGATTTGTTGAGAGACCATGTCATTGTGATGCAGAAAAGAAAGGACTGTTTTACAGCACTGCAAATCACAACGGAAGAAATTACAAAATTAGAAATGTAAGCATATGTGTATGGTATTGTGTGTATCCGGTGAATGGTCTGAGGGCTGTGTTGCTACTATAGTATGTTGTGATTTGTTGTTGTCTGTTCTTATTTGGTTTATGCACCATGGTCTGTACATAATCTTTTGCATCAATGTGTCAAAGCATTTGCAATTTGTTCTAAACAATGAGAAATCGGTTTTATGATGTGCACAAGTGACGAGATCATGTGGAGGTTGAATATGCAGTTTTGAGAATTTCAATTCTGATCTGAGAAAAGTACTATAGCGACTGAGAAAAACTGTAACTTTGATTTTGTCAACATGTTCAGCCATTTTGCATGTAGTGACTTATGCAATGAACTTGTGCTGAGATGTTTTGGGGGTAAGACTATTCAACAAAGAACTGGTATAAGTCATTGTGATCAGCATGACATAATCAATTGATAATGTAGGCAACAGCAAACAGTTGTACATAATCATTTGGTTGAACAAGTAGTTTTGAGAATTTCAATTCTGATCTGAGATATGTGCTAAAGCGAGTGAGGAAAAACTAACTGTCTGAGTTGAAAGCAATGATGGAAGAAAAGGGTAATGGGGAGAAGAGAGTAAAACTTCCCATGTAGCATAAAAAACGCTTGCGCTACTTCCTGGGCTGCACATATAGATGATAGGGTTCGATGTCTCTGCCTAAGGATCAATAACAGTGACCTACTAGTTTGAAATGGCATCTGCTGGTGGGAAGTGTTATATGTCAGGAACATGAATGACTATGCCAGTAGAACAGCATGGACACATGCCAATACTCATATGCTATTAAAACAACAGTTGAACTGTATACAAGGAAGGCTCTCACAAGGAAACTTGTATAGTTGTGTGTGTGAGTGTCTGCTTCTAGGGCTGTGCAATTAATCAAATTTTAATCTCAGTTACGATTTTGGCTTCCAATAATTATAAAAACAAGTTAGTTGAGATAAAACTATTATTGTGCGGCATGCAGTTTTGCAATGACACTCTTTTTGTCTTATAAATCCAGCACACCCTATCCCTTACAGTGGTGGCTCCTGCCCCTCTCTTAAAGCCCAAACTCACTCTCAGCCAGTCTATGATGTTTAGTTCAGCTAAAGCCAAGATGACTGGGATTATAACTGCTATAACTAATATCTTAACTAATAATTATTATGTATACTTACACTAAACCAGATGTGTTCAGTGTTTCTTTACCTGGTTCTTAAATGTAAAATATCCACTGTGTCCGTGTATTCTAACCCCATACTAATTTATAGTTTTGTTACTCACTGTTGGTTTAAGTAAATGCATCTCCCAACAGAACACCACAGTTGAATTTCAGCATCATGTAATGTAATCTGTCCCCCACAGCAGTCATCTTGGAGAAATACTGCGTTGCTGTCATCCTCTCGTGCTCTAGATACTGTTTAAAGTTAATAATGTTGGACTACTATTTCTAATTTCAATTGGTGTAATGCATAATCGTTTTAAATAATGAAGCATTACATTTTAAAAGTTCAATAAATTAATCATGTTTCCTAAATTAATGAGTAATCCTGTTAAATAACCGTGATTGACCAAAATAATCGTGATTAGGATTTTTGCCAAAATTGAGCAGCCCTATCTGCTACTACTCTGTTGTACTGTGTGTGTCATTGATTGACCAGCAGTCATTCCCTGAGGCCAGTGGTGTGTAGAGATGATTGACAGGTTCGGATTAGCAGCTCAGAACCCTTCTGCTCTGTTGTGGATTTGGTGAACACCACACATCTGTGGAGAAACTGACATGCACATACACACACACACACACACAAAATAAAATACATTGCAAGACCGGGCAGTGGAAGTTACACATTTTTAAAGCTATTACAGGCTGTCAGTTTTCTGTGAAACCTGTCTATTAAACAAGCAGCTTGCAACAGACTTAATGAATGATCTGGCTTTTGACAAGTTGGGAAAGGGTCCAGAAACCAGAGCTACATAGTATAGACCCGAAACCATGCCAGATTCTGCAGTTGTGAAAGTACATCAAGAGTTTTTTTGATGTTTTTAAGTTGGAAAAGAAATGTAATATTTTACATTAAGGCATTTGGAAATTAATTGACAGTAGAAGTGGAGGAAAATACATTCTCTTCTGCTTATTCCTCCTGCGCATTTATTCAGTTGAAATTAAAAACCGTGTTTTTATTGTTTTACAATTTATATTTTATATTTAAGCTTTAACCTACATTTTCATGCTAGATACAATACATGGAGAAGATGACAAGCAGGAGTGCTGGAAAAAGACAACAGCCGTGTAATGAGTCAGAATTTCTGTATCTGCTCTCTCTCATCTTCTCTCTCAGGACAATCCAATATTTAATTAAACATTAGTATACACATAGATACAGGTCTGAGGAGTTGATATTGTGTGACAAATTAATTTGGAAAGACTTTTATAATTAAAACTATTATTGTTTGTTTTGTTTGTATTGATTATGTCAAGGAGTCAAGACAAACATGAAGTTAAAATTTAACTGCATAGCCTCTTGTATTTGTTGTTGTTGTGTTTCAGTTCCGCTATAAAAGACGTGTCTACACCCAGACTCACCTGGATGAAAAGCAGCTGTCTAAGCTCCACACCAAGGTAAGCTGTGCACTCTTGTCATCATAACTTCTTAAGAGCTTATGCTTTGTGCAGCCTTCTAAACTGAGTGAATGTCACATATATAGTACATAAAACTGTTGTCATAGCTTGAATGGCCAAGTGGCTCTGGTTACATTTTATTCTCTAAGAGTAAAAAGAGTTTGTTTGTCAGTTCTCTCTAGGTCTCTTTAGGCCCCGCATAGCCTTCAGAGCTTTGCATAAGAACAATGTGTGCTTGATGTCACACAGACATGAACCAGATCTGTTTTGTGTTGCTATGTTAAAATGAAACAAAAAGTACTCAGCAGGTAGCACTGTAATGTTCTTTATTGGCCTAATATGTAAAACACATCAACATACTAATGTTTTATTCAGAAAATAAAACATAGTGGATGGACATTTTTGCAACTCTCTGTTAAATTGTATTGATAAAGTCTGTATCAAATCTGATTGCAGATTGGATTTAGAATATGTGTGAGTAACATTTGTGTATTGGTGGTTTGTTTATTACCAACTGGATATGAACAGATGCAGAAGGCAAAGCATGTTCAATAAAATCTTTATTTGTTGGATAGGGAAGCTTATACACAGCAACACAAAGGCAGTCCGGTTTAGCAAACAAAAATGGCAGTGCTGGTATACAGTGGTCAATGGCAGGCATGGGGTCACAAACACAGATAGCAGAGAGGCCGAAAAGGACAAACACTGGCACAGTAAGGCTATTGTGCAACCAAGACAATCTAGCAAAGTGTGACTACTGGCTTGGCCCTGTTTATACTGTGACTAATGATGCAATGGGGAACAGGTGTGCCTGATTATGTGATCGTCTGAAGCAGGAACTCAGTGGGGGCGACTAGTGTACAGGTGAAGAATGGCAGGTCTAAAAAAACAGGGAGATGTTAGTAAGTGCAGATGCAGATAAGGGAGAAAAAGTGTGTGTGCGTTAGTTTTACTATATTCATGGGGTCCTAAAGCTGGGACCCCACTGTACTGGTATGGTCCGACAGCTTTATGAGGACCAAAATGCTGGATTCCACAAGTTTAAAGTAGGGCTGAACGATTAATCGAAATTGCGATTTGAAAGAACGCGATTAGAATGTTAAAATGTAGGTTAATTATACAGCGTATCTGACCCGTTTTAAACAGTCATGCAGTAACAGATTCATTCCGTTATCATCCTTGTGTGACAACTTGCTAACCAATCACTAGTGCCATACGCCTCCTGTTACGGTCCTGCTCACCAATCAGTGGGTACAGGGCATGTACATTTGACAACAAGAAACGAAACTAGAGAGAAATGTGGGATAATGGTGTCACGCGAACCGAGACAGGCGGCTGCTATGTCGTGATTTTGTCCGCCGTCAACTCACATGCTCTATGTTGATGTGTTGTTAATTTGCCATTCTGTGTGCTTCAACTACCAATAACAGCGTTCTGTGAGCCCGTTCTGTTCAGCTACATCCACATGGAGCATTTCAGAAAAAGAGCATTTATCCTGCCTGATTTTCCTGAGTTGTTCACATTTTGTTAATTTGTTCAGTTGTCCTTGCATCACAATTTTTTACCCCAAATCGTTCAGCCCTAGTTTAAAGGGATGTTTGAGGGTTAAGACCTGCTTTTTTGAGTTAGGGGTTGCTGGCTGACATTATTTCAGGAATCCTGTGAGTCACGGGATTGGAACTTGAGTGAAAATCCAATCCAGTATCGCCCTCTCTTAGGGGTAGAATTGGCTTAAGGGTTAAATGTATTATGTCAATGACGGGTCCCTATGAAGATAGTGGCACAAGGCGGTGTCTGTGTGTTTGTGTGCATACAGATAGCACAGAGAATTCAATGCATATTTTCATCAAATCCCATCAGGTGCTGATTGACACAGGAATTAACAGTGTCAATTGTGTGTTAGAGAAAGGGGGGAGAGAGAGAACAATAGTGGGGAGCTGCTGTTGAGTCCAAATCGTAGAACAGCAGTTTTGATAATTTATGCATCAATCAGTTTTGTTCACTCTTGTCATTGTCAAAAGATTATTTTGCATTTCAGTTCAACTTCACTGAGAAATACTTTTTTATTTTTCAGCATATACTGATTTTGTCGTGAAACACTATTGAAACATGCTGTAACACATAATAATCGAATGAATAAATTACCATTGAGTTAAACCACAAAGCAAGCCATTTTCACCCTTTGTGTGTGACGAGGTGTGCTTTTCTTGTATTTAATATATTATTGCTAGTGAGAACAGTTTAATGACTTTGAAGTGCGCTCTATAAATATCACACGAGAAACTAAGTATTGTCTCTTCCTCTGAAAATATACATTTTGCATTATTGGTGCATAATTTCTGCTACTTTTATAATTGCCACAGTAATAAATGCAGCTGTCTTTGCATCCTTTGTATTTCTTGTTAGAAATTGACAGGACTACAACACTTAAGAACCTACAGTCTATCCAGGATATTGCAAAATACTGTTCTGTATACAGCAAGGTTATTATAGTTTTGGATTTTGCATGAGTTTCAGTGTTGGTCTTTGTCGCTGTAGGATGCCAAGCTCAGTTCAGTTTAGTTCATTCCAGTTTAGTTTTTTCACAAAACATTAAAATACAAGTACAATGAGAAATATTTGTGAAAAGGGACACTTTTTTTAAGCTATCTGAAGCTTGTGCAAGTATCAATATTTTATATATAAATTGCAGATGGGAGTTTTAACTATTTGGTACTAGATAATAAAATCTGTTGCTTTTTTAGTCCACTAGAAAACTTAACAGGACCATATAGAGGACAGAAAAAGTGATATGAACAAACAGAGAAATGTATCTTTTTAGATAAACTGACACATTGTCTAAATAAATACTACAAATAAATGAAGCACATGCAATCTACAGTATAATTTCTAACCTACATACAGAAAACCCTAAGAGCTAACTACCCTAATCCTACTACCCAGTGGTCCCAAGAAATTCATTCAGTCTCTAGCTCTATCATTCTTGGTTAAATACGTGAAATACAATAAATACAGCTAAGAAATTGGAAGATAGTGGAGGCCCCCCTTGGAGCCACAAACAACAAGTTCCTAGCACCCTGAAGGCAAGTATGACAGCAGTTATATTAAAATCTTAACCTTTATTAATCAAAAAATAGGTATTAAAACAATGTGAAGCACAAAGTGACAGGTTGGCTGAGATATCAATGAGCCCATAAAACACACACTAGCTGACATGCAGTAAATATAACACGACACGTTAACCCAGTGCAAGGGGAGCTCACAGTCAATGGGCCAGTTTGTCCCACACGCAGGATGCTAAGCTCTACCATCAGAACAGAACAAAACAAGGAAAAGAAAACCACTAAGACAGTTACCCACTAAGTTACCTGCAACCCAAACTAAACAAAACACAACTCCATACAATTGTTGCATTCATATTATTTTATACATATGTATGTATAAAAGATAATAGAAAACATGTTAAAATCCCACCAAATACGCAGCCGATCCCTACTTGGGTCTCCCTGACTACTTTAGCCTACCCCTAACGTTACATGGAGCTCTCCTCGTAACAGCGGTCGCCACCTGCTATGCTGCGATCAGACACTGCGACCAGACATCTCTTGATGGACATGCAACGTGCCAGCTCTTCACGCGGAGGACAAAAGCACAACACACCCGCGGCTCACTAACAGGTGCAGATTGTCCGGCCAGACCAGCTGCCCCACAACGTCAGTTCCCCCGCCTTCATGTCCACCCGAAATGTAGGCTTATGTAGGTCCTATGAAATAAATAAATGAAAACTAAGGACATTTACTCTTTCATTTTAGTTAGTTTTAGTTAGTTTTGCAAACCTACAATACAGTTTTAGTTAGTTATCGTTTTTTTGTAAAGCTTCGTTTTTATTTTTTATTTCAGTTAATGACAATGTTTTTTCACATCTAGTTTTCATTATTTCATTCATCTTCGTAAACGATTATAACCTTGGTATACAGTGAATTAACTGAGTTTATGCCCACGGACATTGTTTTGCAGAGATGTGGCATACGTTAGGGCCTTTTTTGTCGGGGTCCAATTCTTTGTGATAGACTTTTCAGCATTTAGTTAAACATTTGAAAAGCAGAGGCCAAAATGTAGCCTCTCCTGGATTTGTGTGTGGGACATTTAAAATGTCTCTGATAATGGTTTCTTAGAAAGAAAGGGAACTTTGAGTTCATTGTTAGGTTTCTACTGTATATTAATGGGCAGTGAATATTTTCGGCTGTGTACTTCTATTGAGAGTGCCAGAGAGAAAGAGAGTGACAATTAGTGAATGAGAGTGACATGCAGAAAAGCAGTGATGAGAAGGATGAATCATGCTCTCAAATATTGTCTCTTGTCTAACCAGTCTGCTGTGAGGTGCTGCTGTCTGCTACTGTGCTACAGTGCTAGGACAAAGTATATGAATGGTACCTATTTGACAGACTCAACTCAAGCTGCAATTTAGGTGGTAATTTTAAAAAATATAATAATAAATCCTCTATAAAGGACAATTTGTTGTGATTGGCCTGCCTCGCTGGACAGTAGAAGTGGAATTGTTAAAATTATCAAATGGAAAAAAAGAGCATGAATCTTCCAGCCACTAACACTCATTATGTAGAAACCTGAATGTGGGAATGGGCTATGAAAGCCACCGTGTTGTTCGAGCTATGTGAGTATGAGTAATCCAGCACAGATGTGTTATGAGGAGAGAATGAGGGTGGTAATTTGGCTGTTCAAGCTCCAGAAGCAGCCACAGTAAATTCTTGAGTAAATTCAGTAAATTCTTGAGTTACTAGCCCAGATGGAAAAAATCCAGTCTCCAAGTCCATTACCTCAGTCTGAAGGATTTATTAATTAACTACAATAACATGGTTAAGGATGCGAGAACACACTATTTTTCTGAACTCATTACTACACATAAACACAATCCCAGGTTTCTGTTTAAGACTGTGGATCAGCTGGTAAACCCAACCCCTCCTTGTGCCTCTGCTGGAAGTAATGATGACTGTGAATTGTTTTTATCTTATTTTACCAATAAGGTGGTGTCAATCAGAGCCTCTATTACCCCCGTGGCCTCTTACTCAGAGGTCCCTCACCAGCAACAACAGAGTTTTAACCAGTTTTATCCCATCGACTTGTCTGAGCTTTTAAAAACAGTATCACAAATGA